>NW_026929888.1:0-10828 GCF_032062105.1 Saccostrea cuccullata
ATCGTGCCACACCTGCTGTGACACGGGGCCTCGGTTTCTACGGTCTCATCCGAAGGACCGCCCCATTTAGTCGCCTTTTACGACAAGCAAGGGGTACTGAGGACCTATTCTAACCCGGATCCCCACGGGGAGTGTTAGTAAATCGCATTGCGCAGCGCTGAATGAATGAGTGAATGACTGAATGAATAAAATAAAGAATGAGAATGATGTGTACAATTTAAAATACACATCCTAAAAATATAAAAAGTACAACTACCACAAAATGTCTTGTCACAAAGATTTCATATGTGAAATATGAAAGCTCTAATCCCTACTGTTCAAAAATTATGGCCAAGTTTAAAGTTTGTAAAAAGTGGATCAAACTCCAAGGTCAAGGTCAAAGGGTCAAAGTTGTTGATATCCAATGAAAGGTCTTCTCACAAGGATTACATATTTGAAGTATGAAAGCCCTAGCCATTACTGATCATAAGTAATGACCAAGGTTAGAGTTTTTTCGTAAGTACAGTAACCTCAAAGGTCAAGGTCAAAAGGTCAAAATTGTTGGTTTCAACTGAAAGGTCTTGCCAAAAAAAAAATTATATCTGAAGCATGAAATTCTTAGTATCTACCGTTTAAAAATTAGGGCCAAAGTAAAAGTTTGGAATTTTTGTGTAAAAGTGGGTTAAACTCCAAGGTCAAGGTCAAAGGGACAAGGTTCTTGATGTCAAATGAAAGGTCTTGTCACAAGGATTAAATATGTGAAGTACATGGGCAAGGTTGTTTTTTAGGGTAGGTCAAACTCCAAGGTCAAAGGGTCAAGGTTTCTGATATCAAATAGAGTGTGTCTTTTCACAAGAATTACATATGTGAAGTATGAAAGCCCTAGTGCTTACCGTTCGAAAGTTATAGGCAAGGTTAAAGTTATTTTTATAAGTACAGAAATCTCCAAGGTCAAAGTCAAAAGGTCAAGGTTCTTGGTATCTAATGAAGGGTCTTTCCACAAAGAATACATATCTTAAGTATAAATGTCCTGGTATCTACTGTTCAAAAAATATGGCCAAAGCAAAAGTTTGGAATTTTTGTATTAAAGTGGGTTAAACTCCAAGGTCAAGGTCAAAGGGTCAAATTTGGTGGTACCCAAAGAAAGGTCTTGTCACAAGGAATACACATGTGAAATATGAAAGTCATAGCTCCACTGAAACAAAAGTTATGGACAGGGTTAAAGTTTTTGCGGACAAACAGACAAACAGAGAGAGACAGAGACTGTCAGAGAGACAGACAGACGGACAGACAAAAACTATATACCCCCGAAACTTCGTTTACGGGGGCATAAAAACTTTGAATCTTTTACTTAGTATATGGTTTTGGAGGGGGGAGGGGGGAACAACAACAGACTTACATTAAAAAATGTTTGACAAGTTATAAAAGAGGAGAGAGAGAGAAAAGATTGTGCAAATTTGTGGTCAACACCAATTCAACCTGTTTATAGTTGTGATAGATCGTATTTTACTATAGTCCATCTGGACAGTTTAAAACATCATAGTGACGAAATACTACGGGTACCGGAAAGCCAAAGGCACCCTCCCATTTAACATGGAAAAGTTAAGTACAGTCTATGTTTAATCCAGTTTCTTTAAAACCACTTTATATTCACTTTCAGTGCAATAAACTTTTTATATAAGTTTAGCAATACTGCGGTTATATAAATGTATATATTTTTATCAGTGAGTCCACTAGGCCTGTAGTTGAACTTCATAAAATATACAGGTCTCTCTCCAAAAAAGTTCTAGAAATTGATCCTTGTATTTTTCTTTAAAAATACAATCATCGAATTTGATACATACAATCTACTAACTTTTATGTTCAGTTCTAGGTGATTTAATATTATTTAAAATATTGTTGTTGGTATTTAAGATATACAAGAGCCCATGCGTGCAATTTATAACTATAACAGACGTTCCAAATATCTATATATTATTAAACCTCTACCTCTACTGATTTTCCCTAAATAACATTTGATCATTAGATGTGATTATACTGTTTTTGTCCTATATGAACGTTAGGCAGTAAAATGTGAATAATTCCTTAGAAATCTCTGTGAATGGACTAATTCCCATGCGTTAGTCAAACGAGGCAGTCCCTGCTTCGGAAGCTAATTCCCCGGTTATCCGTTATCCTCTAGATTTTACTTTTGTATCAGTCTAATATGTTAATGGACTAATCCCTGGTTGTCAGTCAGGAAGCTAATTCCCCGTCAATCGTAATCCTATATATATATATATATATATATATATATATATATATATATATATATATATATATATATATATATATATATATATATATATATATATATATATATATATATATATATTTTTTTTTTTACTTTTGTATGGGTATAATCAGATAAAACAGTTAAAAAGTATATCATTGAGGGAGTTAGCAAGATTCCAATTCTCCTCGACCAAGACTATTTCTCGAGGCCCAATCCCTGTGCGTTAGTCAAGTGAGCTTATCCCTGCTTCGAAAGCTACAGTGCAGTAACCCCGGTTATCCGTAATCCTCAAAATTTTACTTATGCATTGGTATGATAATTATGTGGATCGACTAATCCCCGTGCGTTAGTTCAGTGAGCTAATCCCTGCTTTGAAATCACGCTATCTGAATCCTCTAAAGTTTACGTTTGTATCGGTATAATAAACAGTTTAAAAGTCTATTATTGCGGGAGTTAGCTTCGCCTCGGGAAATAGTCCTGGCCTTGGGGAACTGGAATCTTGCTTACTCCCTCAATGATATACTTTAGATGTACATGTATAATAAATACGGTAGTTAAAATAGTGAGCAAGATACCAATTTCCCGAGAACGGCACTATTTCCCCGTTCATAATTATTTTACACCGACTTTTCTTCTTTAAAATTAGATCGTTAGATGTTTTCCTGGGAATTCTTTAAATGGACTTTTATAACCCCCTTTTTGTCTAATTCGTATGTAGATCATTATATAGATATTACTTTTGTGTAATAAGCAGACGAAAATGATAAAGGAGTTACGGAGTTATGATGATTTTAGTTCCCTAAGTCAATGGTGTTGCCTCGGGTTTTGCATCGGGAAAGTCCTGGCCTCGGGATAAGAAAATGAAGAGGTTTATAAATTAATTGATACTATGTAATTTGTAAGGGAAATTTGAACCCTTAATTCTTTTTTAAAGGGGTATTGGCGCGGATCTTGAACTTAGCTTCCGTAATACACTTGTGTGAAAATTGTCCAAAACTAAAAAAATCCTATTTCGGGGGTGGGGGTGGGGTGTCCAAGTTCCTTTCACAATTATTTTTTAATTTTAAAAAAGGCGCCCTCGCGGGGAGGGGGCAGCCTTTTTAAAGGACTGTTTCAAAAATAAAATTGGGACAGATTCTCTGCCCACCCTTTACGATACTACATGTCTCAAATGAAACAATAATTTTAAGTTGCAGATAAATTGCGATTGTTCATCTGGTACATTTATCTTTATATGCATACCTCTTTGAAACTTGTAATCTTACCAGGAAATAGGACCATTACACGCTTAGTTTGGACTTTCAGTAAGGCGTGGCATTCTCGACGTTACCTAATTAGCTTCTGAAATTTACACCGCTTTCCTTCACTGTTGAAATATACATATGATAGAAATGCGGCAGAATGTCAACTGGTGTAGTAAATAGCCAATTAAAAGTTCTCTCACGGCATAGAGTGGGGCCATAAGTCGTCTTATTGTTGTCAACAATTTTAAGTTCCTGATGTTATTAATTTCTTAACCAATGAGAATCTACTAGTATTCGCCATTACGTAGCGCCGAGAATGCCACGCCCTATTGAAAGTCCAAACTAGGGAGAAAATCGTCCGAAATTTCTTTATCATAATATGTAAGAATGAACACAATCTGATTAAAATCCCAGATCTTTAATACGCTCCGAAATTCTGAGTCTTTGTACACCGACTATCAGAATTTCGGACTGTAACAAAGAGACTGAGAATAAACATTTCACATTCGACATTTTCAACGATATGCTCTCTGCTTACATTTTAGGTGATGAGAATATTTAAAGAAGCTATAGCAAGAAATCTGAGGCACCCAAAAAGTGGACCGGCAGGCTGGTTCGTCAGTGTAAGCTTCCCAAGTTCTTGATCAGACTTGTATCATACATCTAATATTTAAATAATTATTATGACGTTTCAGCAAATGATTTATTCATTTTCAGAAATACGTTTTTGAAGAAAAAAATAAATACTTGGAGAAAAACGCTGTCAACGTGTGCAACATTTCTAAAGATGATATTGTTCTAGAAGTGGGATTTGGTCCGGGGTTTGGACTTGAAGAGGCACATACTAAAATAAAAGGTTATTAATTAAATTATAAATGATAAGATTATTGTTGTAAATGTGAATTCATCAAAAAGAGAAACTCGGAGAGATTAACAATTGCAGGGTACATTTAAAATTTAAAACTCTTTCTTTATTTCTATACTGTCATATTGTAAATTTTGAATTTACTGGGTGGCAGTAAATACGAAATTTACAACATGACAACTTGTAAATTTTGTATTTACTGCCATCTGGTAAATTCGAAATTTACAGCATGACACTATCCTACAAGTTCAGTAAGAACTAGTTATATTTATTTAAATACCCCCGTATTATACTTTTTAAAGTACATGTATATATTGTGTTTTATCTTTACAGATGGAAAGGGCAAGGTCTATGGAGTTGACATCTCCCAAGCAATGTTAAAGAAGGCGGGACGTTTACTCCAGACTGAGATAAACTCGGGGAAAGTTGAACTAATAATGGCAAATGTCGCAAAACTGCCTTTCGAATCCGACATGTTTGATCACGTGTTTCACTGTAACTGTTACTATTTTTGGGATGATCAGGTTGCGTGTGCTCGAGAATTGCATAGAGTAATGAAACAAAATGCAAACATGGTAGCTGTATTGAACGAACAGGGTCTAAAAGTAGCGGAAGAAGCGGGAGTCTTGAAATACGGAAACACAGACCCACATAGATACATGGACTCTTTAAAGAAAGCTGGATTTCAGAATATAGATTTCAAGAAACTGAAAAGTGCAAAGGGTCATCCATTTAGTGCAATTTTTGCTCGAAAATGATTTTTTAAGCATAATGGCAGCTGTGAGTCCATGTCATAAGATCAATTCCCAGCTGTGAGTCCATGTCATAAGATCAATTCCCCATCAATATCCGGGAGATGCCAAGTTGAATTTATTTTTTTCTTCATATTTGTGATTGATTAACATAACAAGACTGAATGATTCTTACAGTATTTTGATATGAATTTTTTAAATAGTGTACATAGTTTATTATTTAAAAAAACAATACAAAAAACTTCGTTTATTTTGTATGAGATCTACAGAATCAGTATGTATGAGTTCTATATGAATACATGTGTGATCGTCTGAAAGCACGGGGAAAAGTTCCTCATTTTGCATCTGTTCGACAACGGAGCAGAGCTGATCATGTTTTATCATGTTGGCCAGGTGGAAAATGAAACTTGGTCATGATCTTTTGAGTTTTCTTGCACGTGATTTCTGTAACATCGTTACACTGGCGAATAAACCTAAAAATAAAGTTGGTAAGTGACCAATCATATGATGAATATTAATGGTGCAAAAAAAAAAAAATAATATTATTAATTTCAAAGTAAAAATTGACAGATACATGTATAATTTTCTGGATATTTCTTATCAATATATTTGTTTTATCTGTCTGAGTTTTATTTTAATTACCTATCACGATCAGACCGATAACTCCAACCAAGAGAGGAATGGCCACTGCAAATACTTTTGGCGGGAAAAAATTCTGTAGGAAGCTGTCCTTTTCTACAAACGACTGGAAAGATACCATGGAAATAAGAATGTCGTATATACCTCCACACACAGAGAGAACTCGAATTCTTAAGAGATAGTCTCCAAAGAGATTTTTATATTATCTTTTTCGACTAAAAAACATTTTATCAGTATTGATAAAATATATAATGCACAAAACAAGTACCAGCGCACTCCATGCTTTTTAAATCTTAAAACGTAAAAAAAAAATCACATCTGAAATACCTTACCAGAATGATAACCCATACTGTGTAGTAAATTCCAAACGTCACGGAGCCAGATATCAGGGACAAACCAAGCAATCTGTCCATTGCATCTCTGAACTGAAAGAAAGACAGGAGGCCCATGGGACACAACGCTCACAACAGGTTTTGAACAGTATGATATACGTGTATTCGGATGTAAAATTTTGATTCTGTAAATTTTTTGGTTCCACCCTAAATACATGGAACATAATTTGAATGAATCTATATTATATTTCAAGAGGATGCTTCCATCTTAATATTTGTTGTTCTTCGATCTTGATTGAACGGGTTTTAAAAAGATCCCCCTGTGTAGTCCCTACTGTGGTTCTGCCCTCCGTTTCCTGCCCCCTGGGACCATAATCTAAACACTGAACATGCCTAACGTTAGGCTTGGGTTCTTGAAAAGAAGGTAAAAATGTGAAAAGTTTACAGACTGACATATTGTAGCTGCAGAACAGTAGCTCTCCGAAAAAAATATTGACAGACCTGCAGAACTGTAGCTCTCCGATTTTTTTTCCGGAGAGCTACAGTTCTGCAGCTAGACATATTGACATGTCGGAAAAGCTCACCTGAGCTTTTTAATAGCTCAGATGAGCTTATAAAAGTAAAAAAAAAATGTAACACCCCCCCCCCCCCCCCCACACACACACACACACACAAACAACTTGACACTAAAAAAAATAACTGTTCTCCTATTCTCCCTCTCCCATCAAGGATTTTTACTCTTAATTTTCATAAAATTTAGTAAGCTTTTATACATTAAAAATTTATAACAAGAACAGTCCTCCATACCCTGACAATATCGATTTGGGTTTTCTCTTTTATAACCCGGAATATTCAAACGCGTGCAACGTCTTCGGGATAAATCCGATTATGCACATGTAATGATTGTATTGGTTATTTTGATATCCACCTTGATGAGAAAATGTATTTCTAGGTTGTGCATCACTAAAACTTCCAACAAATCGGTGCAGGTGTGTGGTACCGAGCTTGATGTGGTAGATTCATTACTGAAAGGTACGGTGCAAATTTTTTTTGACTTGTTTTAATTTTTTTTAACTTCTTACACAGAAGAGCGTTTGTAAACAGAGTACATTGCCCTTTTATCTCATAAAATAGATAACTGTCAAAAATCAAAATTAATTATTTCACAGACCGGTGTCCTTTTACAATGATTGTATTTTATATTGTAACCTTCTGACAGCTGAACAACTGTCTAATATTGCAGTAATTTCCGTGGAGGATGGTCAGAAATTCATAAAGATAATTGGACCTGGAAAGAGAGGTATGCTTTGTTAAAAAAAGACAATCTGAGCATCAGGTATATAGTATAAAAGGGGGGTCTTCTCCCCCATTATATCCTTGAATATTCTGTTTTCAAACTAATATGTCGACTGTGCAACCGTTAGGGCAAACACAGATAGCTTTTCATTTATAAACTGTATTTAGACATCTCTTCAACCCAAATGATGACTTGTTATAGCCCTTCTAATCAGTCCCTATATGATTTCTTACTTTAAAAAGTCCAACAGTTTGACTGTCTTCCCTAACTGTTGGTCCAAGAAGTGTTAAAATTGACTGTAAAAAAAAGACTGACTCTGTTGCCGGCTGACGTCAAATGGCGCTAAACTGAGTTATCTTTACAATCCAGGGGTCTAGAATTTTTTGTATAACTCACTTGCCCAAGGGCAAGTGATACAATAAATTTCACTTGCCCGCCTAAAAAATTCACTTGCCCAGCAAAAACACGAAACAATCAAGTTTTAATATTTTATTGACATTTATGTTTATTATATGTGACGTAACCTATTTTCGATAGTATCCTAATTTCGATAGGCTAATGTTTTTAACAATAAATCAGAAAAACTTTCGTAATTTTTTGGAACTCTTATCCCAAAATTACCACCAGATGTAAAAAGTGTAATAGAACTAAAAAGATCGAAAATTATGCCATTTAGAGAGGTAAGATTTTATTTTTCTTTTTTAACTATTCAAATCACGTCCTTTTCTCATAATGCCAAAAAATTCATTTTAAGACCCTATCTCCTAAGCCTGAAAACAACAATTGATGTTTAAATGTTATCGTCTGTTTAAAAGCTCTGTGTTATGGCTTAAAAATAGATAAGCCTCACTTTGGGCAAACTACCGCTTAAAAAAATAAAGTATGGAGGCCTGTCACAGGTATTTTATTTTAAATTTTGACATCTTTTAATGTTTTAAGTTTTGTTTCTGTTGATTTATTGTTCTTTTTTTTGTAGATATTTTCCATCAAAAGGGGAAATAACAAGAATAATTAAAGGCCAAAGGCTGTGGATAATGCTTTTCTAGCAGACAATAGGTCCTGGCTTGAAATTTCAGTTTTATAAAATTTCAACCAAAAAATAAAAAAAATATAATGTTAAAATTAATTATATTTTATTTGTTCTTAAGATTATAGTTGAAAATAGGACCAATAAATCCAATACAAGAAAAAATGACAAAAAACAAATACAAGAAAACAAAAACCCACACAAAATAATATAATTCGATATTTTGATGACAATAACTGTGCGCCATACTTGCTATCGAAAATAGGTGACATCATTCAAAAACAACTCGGATAATGGCAGATCCAAAGAAAGTTGAAACAGTACCGAAATTCTTGATTTCAAAAACAAATAAATGTCTGAATATATTTATTTACTGTTGACAAATAATACATAAATAATTGAGTTGAGAAAAACATAGATGCCTATATTAAATTTTTAACTAAAGTTTTACACTATCGAAAACCGGTAACGCCAGGATATATATCCAAATACAGGCTAACATTTTTCCCATGGTTTGAACATGTGAATATTTTTCCCCCAATTAAAATATTTATGCTATTTATGTCTCTGATATACTACAAATATTAATATGCTATATTGCATTGTATTTTGGATATAGACATATTAATACACTGTATGCTATATTTAATTGTATTTTTAAAGTCAAAATTATTGATCAGTGGATTATAACATTTATTTCGTTAATTCTAACATTAATCATTTAAATTTTAAGAGTTATAACCCTCAAATCACGTTCGTATCAATTCCGGGAAATTGAAAGAGTACTGTATTCGGTTTTTTATTTATACAGCAAACAAGTATTTCCGGTAGTGATAATGTACATTTTATTTGACGGGAAACCCTTCATAGCGCTTCACACAACTCACTAGCTAAGTAAATAAATTAAAATCAATAAATTTTTAATCAAAACTCCTGAAAAGAACAACTTTCAACAACATAAGTGTCTACTGTCATTTATTTTTACTTTCCCGAGCGGGTGAGCATGACCCACGATCGTACTTTCCCGTACAAATTTTTACTCACCCTGGGCAACGGGAAAGCGTAATTCTAGACCCCTGCAATCTGTAAAGGAGTATAACTAAACAGTTGTTGAAAGGAGTCTCGGTAAACAGTTGACCTGCTGGACCAGAGTGCAAACTGTTTCCCCTGGCCTACGGCCTTGGGCAACAGCTTGCACTCGGTCCAACAGATCGACTGTTTCCCTCTACCCCATGCAGTCAACAACTGTACAATATGTGACATATGGTACCTCTAGACTCTGACAATGTATGTAAGTTGCATTACCAAACAAAAGCCAGTGCGAAAGTGTCTCGCTGTGCTAGCTATTAAGGTCAAGATCTAGTAAATAACTTTAGACTAATTTTTTGGTGCTAGATCCATTATGACGTCACAATCAATTTCAACTTTCTTTTTCCCGTACTTTACGGCTTTAGCAGAATTATGTAGAAAATAGAGTATTTTCATGACATTCAATTTGAAATCATATGAAAAGTAAACCGGATACCTATATTAAATTTGATATTGATTTAAAGAAGAGGCTATGAACCTACTAATTACGGTTTTCTGAGAGTCTGTAGGCATTCTGGATACATTTCCTTTGTCGAATATGAAACAAACTACCATATTCATGGCTGCTTTCTTAAATTTTCATTGAAAATGACAGTTTAAAATACAGTTTCTCATCTTGTTAACCTACAAATTATGCCCCGAAACACATTATTTGACCAAGCTAAAGTTGTAAAGCATCAATAAAGGAATTTATTTCTCAAGTTTGATTAATCTGTAGGCACCTTTCATTTACTAGATCTTGACCTTAAGTAGATATAGTTGATTTATTGCAAATTAAAAATATAAAATAAATCATATTTCATTGCTTGATTTCAAAATTTCTTGAATTCTTATCTTTCTTTTTAGGTGAAAACAATCACACGGAAAGTTTTTCACAACAAAGACAATGTTTCCACACAGTTCCTGCATGCTTCTCTGACAAGTCAAACAATACTGATGAAAATGGTCATGGGTGTAATTTTGGAATAAACAACAAAGACCCAAACTCCCAAAAGTCCAAAACCATGTGTGCAGATGGTGCCAACTTTGATGCAGATGCATTTAAGAAAGCTAACCCCAAAGTGAAAGTGGGGTGGGCGATGTCTGCCATGAAGAGTGGGGATGAGGCCAAGAGACAGCAAATGAAGGCCTGCTCAGATCACCTTCAGGAAATGTGGCAAGAAAGGAAAGACAAGTCCCCAGTGTTAAAACAGTTCAGAGAATACTTGATGAAAAGTGATAATCCCTATGCATTTGTTGTGTTCCTGCTGAATGACTCCCATGATCTTCATGTTCACAAAACTGCGACTTTTTCCTATGCAATTTGTAAAGAATTTGATGGTTGGTTGT
>NW_026929889.1:0-10847 GCF_032062105.1 Saccostrea cuccullata
AGGAAGAGGCAAGCTATTCGGGAGGAGAGCGAGAGGAATCCTTTGTTCGATCCAGAAAGGTTAATTCGAACCAATGCCACCATTAATAGAGACGAAGTGATGTCATTCGACGAGGAAGGGAACGCCACCCGCTTGCGCCTCTCGTTAAAGAGAAAGATTTATGAATAGATATATTTAAATTAAAAACAAAAGATGGACAGTAATTGTTAAAACCTACCTTTAGTAATTATTTGTTAATTGATAGTTTTGTATATTATTATTATTATCATTGATATTGTGATTATGTTTTGAATGAGTTTTATGCTTTGTTGATTCATGTGACAAAATAAAAGTAATTTTGTCTTAAGGGGGGAGGAATGTGATAAAACTCATTATTTTATCCCTATTATCATTACATTTCCCTATTATCATTACATTTCTGCATTAAATAAGGCCTCCCATTGTTATTCAGGGTTCTCCATCATTTGAGATTTTACTGTGTTGCAGAGTTTACGTGAAGCACTAATATTTCGCGGTATTTTCGCGAACAAATTCGCAACTGAATCTCAATTCATAATAATTACAAAAAATTACAATCACACGCTTATTTAAAAATCGCTGATTCTTTACACAAATGGTATGGTCGTACATACTGATAAAGGGGAATAAACGTTCTGAAAATCAGAGGAAATTCTGACCGATAGTCAAACTACTTAAAATTTTTGAAAGTAGATTTGCCGTGTTTATTTATCAGGTTTCTTGATCGAGTTACTGCATTACAAAAAAGGGACTTTTGAACAGTAAAAATATTTTTAAAAGTTCCTTGAACATGCTAAAATTTCAAATTTTTCGGCAATTTATTTACATTAATTAAATGACTTTGATACGATGTTATGTTTGACTTACATAATTCTATAGCCGTGGCTGTATAGAAAAGACATTTTTAAATATTTTTCATAGATATTACAATGTATTTTATTGCAAGCTAACTACCAATTAACCGGTACATTGAATTGTAAAAACAATTTATTTGTCTTTGTTCCGTCATGCGTAAAGTCCAGCAAGGGTCTAGGAGATAATTGATTGATTACTCAAGGTGAAGCCCTAGTAATTAAGTGTTAAAACTTTTGAATTGAAAGACGGTAGAAATGTTCGCTAAATTTTTGGTTAGAGAATATTTATATGTTTGGATTTTCTTATTATCACAGATCATACTGTGTCGGCAAAATTTTTACTGTGTCGCACGCATGAAATTTGAATCGTTACTGTGTTGGAGAAAATTTTACTGTGTCCGGAGCAACACAGTAAAACAGCTCATGGAGAACCCTGTTATTATTAAGTCTAAGGATATTTAACTTATTTGACACTTAGTCTAGGGACAGTATTTTAGTTAAAGTCAATTGTTTACTTACCTCACGTTTTATCATTGTTATCATTAAGTCTAAGGATATTTAACTTATTTGACACTTAGTCTAGGGACAGTATTTTTGTTAAAGTCAATTGTTTACTTACCTCACGTTTTTGGACATCTTTGTTTACTATAGACGTCCATATTGCCCTTAAATCCATAACTCTATATCTTAAACGTAATCTGATAGGTTTAAAGTCTATTATCTTGTCCAGTTATATGGGTTTTAACAGTTCACGGTTGGGTGATGATTTCTTTTGTGTACTCACCGTATATAAGGCCGTGTTGCGAGAAGATCGGCGGACTGCTCTCCTAGCGTCCACTGCTCTGCAGCCTTACTACGGGTAAGCTAATCTTCCCGTATTCTGAGCACTTTGTACCGCGTTTTCTGTACTTAGTTATTTGAGCACAGTTCAAAATTATCGCAAAACTTAAAGCTGACATGAACTCTTAAAAAGGCATCAGTTTCCATCTTTGTACGACTTACTAAATTCCTGTACGCCTTTGTCCGCCATATTTCCTCGATTCCGCCATATTAAATCGAACATTTTTGGCCACCTGTACCTGCTATATATAGGATTTCAGAACTGTTTCACTTGAGTGATTTTCTATCCTGGCTGTCGACATGTGCACATCTCCGATAGCAAAGTTTTAAGAAGTCCATAAACTGACCAATATACATGTTTGAAAAGTAAAAATTCAACAGAAACTAGAACTATACCGAGAATTAAATTATTTTTGAATGCATTTGCTGCAATATAGAAAATAACACTTACACGGAATATATTCAAGTAGAGCAAAAATTCCATGCAAGTCAGTCGAGAAAACGCGTCAAACGCAGCGATAGAAATATTTACCTGAATACTGCTATCGTTACAGGGATGTGCACATGTCGAAAGAATTATCCTATTTTACTTTTATTGAAAAATGCATCTCATAAATCATGTAATCCATTGCTAACTCAACAGTAAAAAACTGCTTGGACACACGTGGCCCATGCCGATCAATTTATTTCGTCAGGGAAAATATCAAAGGTTGAAAGCGCCGTGGGGTTGACTGAAGAAAATGCAAATAATTTTTTTTTTTCAAGAATAAACATAACTTTTGTCTGTAAATGGTGTAAAAAATTTTTTTTGAAAACATGGTTTAACTTCATCAAATTTATAATAAAGTATGCATTATTACGAATCATTCACCTATTGAAGATATGAAGACATTTTCCCGTGAAAGGGGGGATAAAACATGCATAACACTCTCATAAAAATATTTTCAGAAAAACGTCTGAAACAGATCGGATTTCTTTATATCAAATAAATACTGTATATTGGCTTTATTAGACCTAATATAATTTGATTTAAAGTTATTTATAATTCTATGCTCAATGAAAGAAAAAGTGAGCAAATTCACATAACCCACACTCCCACATAAGTCGAAGTGCTGAAATTCACAGAAAAAAATAAAGGAATCGTAATTTCCTTGTAATATGCACATCTATACACATTGTGACCTAATTATCTGCTAAGTTTGACGAAATTGTATGCACCGGTTTTTGAGGAATTGTGCTAGCTGACAAAGTGCTCAATTTTATATTCAAGATATGGCCAAAATCTAATGTAAAGTGCGGACATTCCCGAAAAAATAAAGATTTCAGAATTTCCTGGTGATATACAAATACAGACACATTGATTCCTCTGAATATCAGCATAGTTCATAAGAAGTTGCGCTGACCCCCAAAAAATGGGCTGACTGGTGGGTCCAAAACATTATACCTTACGCAACTTGTTGCAAGGGGTAATAAACGAGTTTGATTTCTGGTATAATGATAATGAAAATAGAATTTAATGTGAATTAAATTTCTAGACATAAATAATTAATGATTACTAGAAAAAGCAGATAAAAAGAGAGAGGAAACCCCCCGTGAGAATTCCATATTCTACCTACAATTAGGTTTTTGAAAATTCTCTTGTTTGTTGTCCAGGTTCAGCATTTAAGTGTCGGAACCGGGGGGGGGGGGCTTTTTAACAAATATATACTAGGTATAGACATTGAATATTGCTGCGTAGGTTTAGCCCCCCCCCCCCCCTTTTTACAGACAAGTCGCAGTATTATAAGTTAAAAAAAGAGGAAAGTGTTGGTGTTTGGAGAAAAATTATGTTACTGAAGTTCGAACCCACCCAACCCCCTTTCCCACACATGAAATAGGATATTTGTGTTTAGGAAAAGGACATTTTCCCCCTTTTTTAAGCTTGTAAGATTTTTTGAATGTATAAAAAAAATTCTTTGCACCCAGTCCCCCCCCCCTTTTAATTTCCTTCCGACGCCAATGCGTTTAAGAGGGGTTTTTAAAAAGTTCTCGATGTACCCATTCCTGTGATGTACATGTACATATTTCACGTTTATTATATCTCCCGCTTGAAAAGTGGGAGGGTTTATAGTAATAGTTATGTCCGTCCGTAAGTCTGGTACGCTTTGGGGTACCCATCTCCTATCCGCAAATCCTCTTATATACCACTTAATGAAATTAAATAAAACTTTCACAGAATCTTATAGGTATATTACATATTACCATTGTGCACCTCCCAATTTACTTTTTGATCCGACACGTATTTTGGGTTTAGCGACAACAGCAAAATATGTACATGTACTTTGCCATTATACCCATATGGGCGGCGAGGGTGTCATTTAGTGCATGAGCTCATTGCTCACAATACCTCTACTTTCTCTTTCAATTTGGCCGTTCGGATTAACTTCTCGTCCAAATTAAATTTTTTTTTTCAATTTATGAAGTTTCGACATCCCGCCTGAAAAAAAACCCTTGATCTGTCTTAAGGCTTAATAAATTTACAGCACAAAGTGCGTAGGATCTTATCCCTATTATTGCCCTAAGAGATGGTTACAGATGGTTACAGAGTGAGAGAGAGGGAGAGAGAGAGAGAGAAAGAGAGAGAGTTAGTTCAATATACAATTAGTAAATAAAAATTATCCGCATTAGTTAGAATTATCTCCCAAATACTCATACAGAAATTATTTTTAAATATAAAAAAGTAGCTAGACTATCAGGCATGGATACTGAAATCTCGAAAGCCTCTCTATATAACACCATAATTATAAAACATTTACATTTATACATACCTCAAAATGCACATACATTGTGGTTGGAGTGACACATTCAAAATAAAATTTTCAAAATTGAATTCGGCAGAGATGTCCGTCTTCCAAGAATATTGAGATAACGGTCATGTCAATTATTTTTCACCCCCCCCCCCCCTCCCCGCCTAAAAAATCAAAATGTCAATCTGAACAGGGGATGGCATTTCTTCGTGTGTTTGTGTGTTAAAGAACGTATGGATCTATGTACACATAAAAATTTTTTATTCTGGTCAATTGCTTTAAAGATTTGAAGTCAATAATTGCCGTACATCAAATTACTAGATTTGAGATTAGTACTACAATTATCAGTTATAATTGACAAATGAATTTTGCGACGCAAACCAACTGCAGACTATATACATGACTTTGTATATAATGTTAATTAGAACTACATGTAGATAGACAATTCACAATATTAGCTTATGAACAGCATTTATAACCCCCCCCCCCCCTTTTCAGCCGCGCAAATACCAAATAACTTCTCTTTCCACTTGTGATATTTTCCCTGACCAAAATTTGATCAGCACGGACTAGGTGTATCGACGTGCTTGTCTGTACGGAGTAATGACAGTGTGTTTACTATTGAGCTTTTACGGAGTTTATTTCTTTTTTGTGATGCATTATTTCAATAAATGGAATTCAGGGTGTATATTGCTTGACTTGTGCACATCTTCGAACCGATGCAGTAACCTATTACCAGGTATGGTATGTTTACAGCGTTCGAGGCGTTTTCTCGATATGCAGCAATTGCATAGGGTCTGCAAATCAAAGACGTTGGTTGTTTTGCGCCATTCAAATGATAATAATTTCAAAATGTGTTGCAGATTTTACTGCTTTTTATTTCAAGTTTATTCTGCATAAATTGGCGAACTGTAAAAATACATACTCGTGCATCTAACTTTCTCACCAAACTTGCATTTTTCCTTTTGATTCAAATCAATAATTATTCAGAAATATGATAATTATTTTGTTTATTGTGGATTTGAAATGTCTTGATTTCCTTATGTGTTCTCATGTATGCTTTACCATCGGAGATGTGCACATGTCGACACCCAAACCAAAAAATCATTCAGGTGTAACGAGCGCATTGGGGTATACATCGTTACAATGAGACAAGGTATCTGAGAGAAATATGGCGGAATGCGGCTATCGTTGGTATGAAACAAGTCGTACATTGATGAAAATGTTGCGTTTTTAAGAATTCATGTCAGCTTTAAGTTCCTAATATTCTAAGGTGGATGCTAGTTCAGATCACGTTAAAGGAGGTAGTCTATCGGAAGGCCTCTATTTATTAACATCGTGTTCGATGATATGTTTATTCCCACACGCGTTTCCCGAAGCATGTCATCTCTGTAGACCTGTAGACTATTGTTTCACGTACATTTTAAAGCTAATTATATTTCTTTCTTTTTATTTTATACTAAAGTAGCTCTTTCTTAACACATTCGAACGTTTTCCCGAACTGCAGAAGAATGTCGGAGTACGAGCAGGAACATGTGATTGTCAATACAGTGGAGGAAGCTGAAGCACGTATAACAAAATTTGAAATAGAAACAATCACAAGATATACAATATTTCGACGAAATAAGGGATTTACCCATGAACTAGATGGTAAGTACGGGGTACTTATTTAAATTTCATGCGATAACTTTCAATTTTTTTGTCAGTATTTAATTAGATGAGTATTGGGAAATCATCATTTAAGAAATTATTTTATGTTTAAAGAATTTTATATTTCAAATGCACTAGAGTAGTCTCAATTTATATTGCACACTTTTATCATTGATTTGAAAGCTATAGACCTGTAAAGTCATCGGATCCATTGGGAAAATAAGGGCCGTGAAGAGGATGTTAAGATACCCGGTAATGGGACGCCATATCTCATTCTCGGTTATGATGTGAGAGAGTGTCAGTTTGGGCCAGACCGGAACAGGCCTAAGAAGAAGAAGTACCAAATGGAGAAGGTACAGATTTTTGGCTGCATATTGCACATATGGTTATCTTCAAGTTCAACACTTAAATTGTTTATTTGAATGATTTTTTATGCCATTCCAATTTGCAAATCATTTGTCATGTATAAATTCAATCTACTATATATTTTAGGTTCAATGATTTAAAAAAGAATGTAAAAGTGTATATAATTAAATTTGCAGACTTTAGAAGCAGATAAAGACCATGCGTATACTCAGAAGGGCAGGACATTAATTCAAAATACAAAGAAATTAAATTGTCCTTCAAGAATTTATTTGAAGAGGATATGCAGATTTCCTGATTTTAACGTAAGGATGACAAAGAATTTGTGGTGAAGATTTTTAGAATTATTTTTTCAGTTTATGAAATAACTTGATCAAATATGTAATTGTAATTCATAAAAAAAATCAATTGATTGTGTATTGTTTAATGCCCCACTCAAGAATTTTTCACTCATATGGAAACGTCACCGTTTGCCGGTGAAGGACTTCAAATTTTGACCTAGGTATACTCGGCACTCAGGGCCATTGAGCAGTGAGGAATCTTTATCGTGTCAACGCCTGCCTCGGTTTATAAGGTCTCATACCAAGGACCTGCAACTTTCACTTCAAAGTGCAGAGCGCATGTTGAAGGAACAGTTTTTTACCATTTTTTATCAACTTAGGTCAGTCGCAGCCGGGATACGAACTCACGACTTCCTGATCACGGAGCGAGCACTTTACTGACTGAGCTACCATGAAAAGAAAAAACTCAATTGAATAATTGAACCTTTTGTCATAAATTGAACGCTCTGTAACCAGATGTTAATGTATATAGCCAAATTGATATTGTGGACTTTAAATATAAAATTGTACATTTTCACACACAGATCCATGGCAGTGATTCTTTCTTGGAAAAGAAAGAAACAAGCATCAAAGTTAAAGGAAGCTATTTCCTCAAATCAAGAAGTACTTAGGAAAGAAGAAATTCATATTCTTTTGCCAGGAAATGAGAGTCATGAAAACCATTTGAAAGGACGGGTTGTTATAATTTACGACACAATACTATTATTGATTATATGAATTATTCCAAACAACTATGTCATTGACTTCAATTAATATAGACATAGTTAATTTTAGATTGTACTCTTAAATCAAGGTTTTGAGAAAAGAGGTAACTGATAGAACTAAAACTTTTCACTGTACAATAGTTGTACTGTAACCGTGTTTATCATTATGTTAAATGTAGTCTTTAACTTCTCCATTTACCGAATATACTCGCATATAAGTCGGTCAGCCTATAAGTTGGTTGTATTTTATAAGCTTAAAAATCAGAGGGACTGCATGACTTCATATAATACCATTCATTTTATGGCTCGCCTATAAGTCAGACATAGAGTTTTGGACCTGAAATTAGCTCTCAAAAACCCGACTTATAGGCGAGTATATACGGTAACTATTTTTTTTTGTTTTACTTGGCAAATTGAATTTCAGATATCCTTTTGCTTGAATACCTCATCTGCTTAATGAAAGGAATATACATGTATATGTGCAGGTAAAAGTCAATCAGTTCAGATCACTAAAAGATGTAAAACAGAGTATATGTTTACTTTGCTAGCTTGCTGGGATTTGCCAACCCATAGATCATGCCATCAAGGAAAAAATATCTAGCTTGATGGACGAAGGAGTTACCAAGGTTTCGGAAATGAGACGTCATATAAAATCCTTCAGCAAAAGGGAGTTGAAGGTGACTGATGAGGAAAATCGACGCTTCTTTCCTTTCGAAAAAGACATAAGAAACCTTATGGATTCATTTAAGGAGCAGACTCGGTATCTTTTTCAGCATAACAGTTTTCTAAGTTTATGAGCCCTTGGCTCAGATGAGCTAAATAACAAGACCTCTTGAGTTTTGTATTTGTTGTAATTTTGTAGGAAATGTTTGTAAACCATATTCATACATGTATATAAACTTTTAAAATATATATGTAATGTAATTATTAATATTTTAAGTATATGAAAATCAATATTTTTACAATTCAGGTTTTCAAAAGATGACAAAGAGAATTTAAGACAAATTATTGAAAACTTTAAAGCAGCAAATGAGGAGGACAGTTTTTATCTTGATACATCAGGGTATGGAATACATGTGTATATATTTTTTTGTTTCTGTATTAACTGTTTATTCTTGTGTTTATAAAAACAATTCATAGAAGTCTGCCTGTGTACGAGTTAACATTAGACTAATTTTATGATAAAGTGCCCCGCCACAGCATGATACGCCCGTCAAATATCATTCAATAATCATGAGTATGTTAAGATGAAAGAAAATCAGGTAGCCTTGATTAACAGATTGATACAAATTTCAATTATCTAATATCCATTTCTTATCATACATCTCTAAGAGACTTTACAGTGTAGGGATTGATTATATCAAATAATAACATCATATACTTCTAAACTATGTTAGAGCATAACAAATATCCATCGATCTGCAGCTTAAAATTGTTTATTGCATATTTTATGAAATAATGGAAATGCTAGTCAAAAATCAAACATAAATTATTCTTCAGACTATAAAATTTTAAGTGAGGCATGACTGCAAATTGTTGCAAATATATAAAAATTGAAATATAATTTTTTTCAATGAACATGTATAATTAGTTTTAATCATATTGTACAATACTAATTTAGTTTTAATCATACACTATAACATCAATTTGTTTTAATTAATTACACCAACTGAATGATCTTGGACTAGCCATCAAGAACTCTTAATTAACACAAGCAACCATGAGGCCATTTCGTTTTGCCCAACTCTCAAGGGATAAATTAAGATAATTCAGCATCAGATCTAAAGACGCTCTTAGCTCCTGACAATAAACTCATTAATTTCTCTCTTATTTGACATGCAAATTTCTGCTATCAAAATTCTTCTTGACCAGTGCTTGATAATTAAGCCCATGGGACAAACTGAATTCCTCTCAAAGCATAAACATTTGTTACAGATTGCTGTAAAGTATATAATGAAAAAATAAGTTTTTGCTTAATTTAACATTTTTTAATAAGGATACAACTATATTTTTACATATTTTAGGATTATGAAATTTAGAATTTAAAAACTTAGTTTAAAAATAATAAATCACTTTAATTAAAGGTCACAGTGACCGGGAAATAGGCCCGGACACACTTATTACTTTAGATGTATACTTTTGCCAAAGCTCTAGGTCTAATAATGTTCAAGTTATGAGCTGGACAGGATTTTTCCATATTTGTTTATAGCATATTTGTTGCAAAATTTTTTTTTTCTTCAATGAACATATATATTATTAGTTTTAATCATATTATACAATACTAATTTAGTTTTAATCATACACTAAAACATTAATTTGTTTAAATTAATTACACCAATTGAAAGATCTTGGACTAGCCATCAAGAATTCTTAATTAGCACAAGCAACTATGAGGCCATTTCTTTTTGCCCAACTCTCAAGGGATAAATTAAGATAATTCAGCATCAGATCTAAAGAAGCTCTTAGCTCCTGACAATAAACTCATTAATTTCTCTCTAATTTGACATGCAAATTTCTGCTTTCAAAATTCTTCTTGCCCAGTGCTTGATAATTCTGCCCATGGGACAAACTGAATTCCTCTCAAAGCATACACATTTGTTACAGATTGCTGTAAAGTATATAATGAAAAAATTAGTTTTTAATTAATTTAACATCTTTTAATAAGGATACAACTATATTTTTACATTTTTTAGGATTATGAAATTTAGAATTTAAAAAACTTAGTTTTTTTTTTAAAAATCTCTTTAATTAAAGGTCACAGTGACCTTGAAATAGGCCGCGGCACACCTTCTACTCTAGATGTATACTTTTGTCAAGTTTGAAAGCTCTAGGTCTAATAGTTTTCTAGTTATGAGCCGGACAGGATTTTTCCATATTTGGCTGCAGCATCTATATTAAAGGTCACAGCGACCTACTTTTTGTGCGCGACACACCGTCTACCCAAGAAGTATCAGTTGACAAAGTTTGATAATCCTAGGCCTAATAGTATTCAAGTTATGAGCCGGACAGGAATGGACAGACGGACAGACGGACGGACGGACATGAAGCCTATAACATAATACGACCCGTCTTAAGACGGGCGTATAAAAATCCCAAACAAGAACCTCAATAGAGTAAAAATTGGAAAAAAAATATTCCTTGCACTGATGTATTTTTTAGTAATTGTACCTGACATAATTTGAATCACATAAAACATGGTTGTATTTATCAAATTATTTTTTTTCAGTTTGTTTGAATTGATTTAAAACAAGACATTGCAAATACATGTACATTTACACTTTGCAGAACTGA
>NW_026929890.1:0-10944 GCF_032062105.1 Saccostrea cuccullata
AGATTGATTGATCCAATGATTGTTTTTTGCTTGACCTATCATTCAAGAATGTTTCACTCATATAGAATCGCTAACATGTATCAATGAATGTCTTCAAATTTAAACCTTTACAGGTTGAAATTGAAAATTGGGCAATGAGGTATCATTATCCAGCCAGCATATGCCATGTAATAGGACCTCAGTTTTCCAGGGCCTCTCTGAAGAAACTCAACATTCTGTTCAAAAAGCCGAGCACCTGGTGAAGAAACAGTCCCTACCTTTTGTATCCACTTAGATAAATTGCAGTCGAGATTTGAACTTAAGACCTTCCGATTTTAACTCTATGACAAACGAGGTCACCTTTGCCATTGTCAGCACTTTTCTTATTATGTAGAATTATACCTTTATCATCTGGTGTTTACATGCACATCTCCTAACTTATTTAAAAATCAAGAATATGCTTCGTGTACAATAAGCTTTTTGAAAGATGCAGGCTACGGACAGACAAGTTAATGTTACAGGGATTTCAACGGCCTCGTTTAAAGTCAGCATTTTGTAAATTCTGTTGTCGTTATAATGACCCTGTAACTGGCTGTAAGCAAATATAACCTACCAATAAATATCTTTAAAATAGTTATTATTCATCTACGATATATGTAGCAAGTTTTGGACTGAAGTATTTTAATAGTGTAGAAAAAGTGAGAAAAAATCACAACAAAATCTACTTGACCAGGTGAGCGTTAGAATCTTGAGCATTATGTTTACCTGGTAATTCGACTCTTTATTTTTGGCACTTGTCGATTATGCGCAGTTAAAGGAAGATTTAAATGAATAGAATCGTTATTGTTCGACGTTAAATCCCAAACTTTGAAATTGCGTAAAAAAGTTTAAAATAGAACTGATTTGTGTCTTATAATAGCCTGCTATCTTAATTAAATTGGGTGTCTTCAACATAAATAGCGAGAAGAACATATGTGGAGCCATATTACAGACAAGTGGTATTTAATTTATTTTATTATCAAAAATAACAAAAACATCTTAATCTCAATATTTCAAAAGAAGGTACGTCGTTTCTGCTTTATCGTGCCCTAAAAATTAAATGTTTTTAAAAAGTTTTGAAACTGTCTCAGGTATTCGTTGTGTTCATGGCTTTGATTGATAAAGAATGTATTTAGCATAAACTTTTCATTCTGGGAATATGACGTCATTATTTTGATGCATTTCTTTATTTTAAGGAAAGTCTCAAAATGACCCATTTCAAGAGTAATTTCCCTTAAGAAAATAGTGTCCTCAGCTGTATCCAAACTTAAAGTCATATATGGCTTTATAAAAAAATAATATCACTCTAACCAAAATTAAAAAAAGATCTTTCTATCAGTTTTATTTCTTTTTATAAAGATAAGACTTTCCTGCAAATTACTTGTACACAGTATAAATCAATAGCGATTTATAGAAATCACAATTTTACAACTGAAAATAACCGATTTATTTCAGGCTCGAAATTGAGAAGCAGACACAGTTTAAAGTCAATTTAACTATAGAAAAGTGGGGATATTTAAGTTCAAAAATTTAAATTTAATTGAACGTTATAATCAAATATCATCTAAATCTACACCTAATCTTGTTTTTTTATTAGACAAGATACGTCATATTTAGCTTTAATTTTTAGATATGTTGTAAAATTTATTTAAAGTTCACATAACTCAAAATCTTTGTGGTCGATACCTGAAAACAATATTATCTGACAGAAAATTACATTAAAATTGGTTTCTTCCTCAACTTCTTCAGAAAAAAAAAGAAAATTTGCATGTTCATCTCAATTAGCATTTAGAAATGTATGTGAGGTAAATGATCTGCTTGATTTTTCCGCATAAAATTTCAATGGTTCAGAAAGCATGAGTTTTCAAATTTTACATCAGTTTCATTTTTTAAGAAAATCACAAGGCAATATTTGCATTGAAACCGTATCTTGTTGTAAGTATAAACTACATCAACTAAAAATTCAAATGATTGGTAGGCGATAGAAAGGGAGATTGGATTGACCCATCCTAATCCTCTTTGATGAAATATAGAAAAGGGACTACCGGTAGATTATTTTAGGCGGCAAAATCCTTTCATTAATAACACAGCTAAAAGATGTAAACAATTTTAAAAACTTTATATCATACTATATGGGGTACGTTTGCCTATCTATTTCTTGTTGTCCCACCCTCTTTTTCTTTCTCTCTGAATTTTTTTTTAATTTAGAAACTACAATCTTAAAAAGAAATTGAAAAAACCCAAAAACCGTTTGCTTCAGTGATTTTATATATATATATATATATATATATATATATATATATATATATATATATATATATATATATATATATAAAAAAACGCTTTCGGTGTTCGAGCAAAATCACTGAAGCAAACGGTTTGATTTTAAATTTATATATATATATATATATATATATATATATATATATATATATATATATATATATATATATATATATATATATATATATATATATATATATATATATATATATATATATATAAAACAGTGGACCTTCAGATATCCGGACGCCAGATATCCGGATGCTTCAGTATCCGGACGTTTTTTCATCGGAACGAAACTTTTAAATGTTATTATTTCTTGTTTAACTGGTGATTCAGATATCCGGATGTTTCCCACATATCCGGACAAATTGACTGGGAACCAAAGCTCGGAAAAATGAGGGTCCACTGTATATATATATATATATATATATATATATATATATATATATATATATATATATATATATATATATATATTTTTTAATTTTTAATTCATCTCATTTAAGTATCCAACACACAAAATGATATGTTTTCCTACATACAGGTATATCCATATAAAACCCTGTTCGCTCTTTTTTAATGCAGGGTTTGTACCCCTTTCAAATTAAAGTAAAAGTTTGGTTTAAAGCCATTCAGTGAATGTTAACATCTGTTAAATAGTTTAAATTCTCAAATGGTAATGAAAACAAAATCAAGTAATTTGGAAACTTTATATCATAATGTTTATGAGAAAATTCCTAAGGAATGCATATCGCATTCTCAGGGAGGGGACTAATGCTATCCAAAATAAACCCCACATATTTTTCCTGAACTAACATCAGTCATTCATTTTGAACAGTTGTTACAGTCATCTATTATTATTGTTCAATTTCTTGACACTAGAATTTATTTTGATATAAAGCAAATGAAGTATTTTGAAAAGTATTTTCGTAATCGTGCATATTTACAAAATGATTTATTGTATTAAGTGTAGGCATTAAAAGTTAAGGGTTTTACCAAAGCTTTTAAATGAAAATAAACTACGATCATTTTCGAAAGTCCATTTGTTTTGAACAAGCAAAGCAAACCTGTGAAAACACAGATTTAACAAAAGGTACCATATACGAGCTAATTATATTTGTATGCAGATGCATAAAAGAGTCTAGTTTGATTTTCAAGAGCACCTAGAACATCTCACTTATTTTCAATACGATTTAGGCTAAATCCTGACTGATGATAATCCTTCATATCGAAATGAATAAACAATCATCGGATACAAATCTAATAAAAAAAAGTAATCGAATGCAAATAAGAAATCTTCAAATACAAATAAGAAACTATACAATGTAAATAGAGAATATGGAATGCAAATGAAGTATTATACAATTCAAATATTTTTACAACACAAATGGAAACACAGAAAACAAATAAACACGATGTGTTTGTGAAACACTGTGCCCTCGATGGTAACACAATTCTGGAGTGGGACGTACACTGAAGTGGTTTACACTTACTCTATAGCTAGATCATGACAGCAATAATCATGGGTAAGGTTAAAGTTGACAACACACGGAAAAACAGACAGGACAAAAAAGTACATCCCCGAGATCGGGGGCACAAAAATTATACAATTCAATCCAAAATCATAGAATACAAAAACTTTTAATACAAATGGAAAATTTTAGCATGCAAATGGAAAATTATAGATGATAAACAGGATGTGCTTGTGAAACACTGATGCCCCGTATGGCAGCCTATGGCGAGGGTTGAATTCTTTCAAATGCATGTCAAACTCTAAAGGTCAATATCAAAAGTTTTGGTACCCAAAGAATGGTCTTGTTACAAGGAATCCACTCTAGAATTAGGAAAGCCCTAGTTTAACTCTTCAAAAGTTATGACAAAGGTTAAAGTTTTTAAAAAGAAGGTCAAACTAGTAGGTCAAGGTAAAAAGGTCACACATATTTATACAAGCTGAAAGGTCTTCTCACAAATTACTCAGTAATAATACACATGTTAAGTATGAAAGCACTAGTACAAACAGTTCAAAAGTTATAGCCGAGGTTAAAGTTGGGTAATTTCTTTGTATAAATAGGTCAAGCTCCAAGGTCAAGAGGTCAAATTTGGTGGTACCCAAAGAAATTTCTTGTTAAAAGGAATATACCTGTGAAATATGAAAGTCATAGCCCAACCCACTCAATAGTGATGGGCTAGGTTAAAGTTGACAACAGACAGACAGACATGGCAAAAACAATATACCCCCAGGATCTTTCAATCCAGGGGCATAATAGGAAAATTATTCTATACAAATGAAAAATATCGAATATTGCAACCTTTGAAGAACCATACCCTTTTTGCATGAATGTGTGCATGATTATTCTCTTGAAACACTTCATTTCAGAAAACTATTTTATGTCTATGTTTTAAAATGAAATATATGGAGATAACGCACAGCATTCAAGCTCTAAAGCCTATAAAAATGCAAAATTGGAGCAGATCAGTTGTATAAAATGGCTTAAAAATAAGTATAAAAAATGCCACTCAGCATTTGACTTTTCAAGGTATCACACCGGTAATTGACCAATTAAAATGAACTTAGTAAAATGTAGGTCCATACATATAAAATATTTTTTTCTTTCTTTCGATGGTTCTTTTAATTTTTTTTGTTATTTTTACAACTTTGGTACCTGTGCCTAGTAAATTTACTGTAATGTGTAAATAAAAAAAGTTTTTTGACAGGAACTATTTTTTCAGGACATAAGAGGCTATTTAATCCTGGGGTGCATCGGACCTGTTTATAAACATGCTGAAAACCGGGGATTTGAGGGTTACCCTGTTTGCAGATGGAAAAAGTCAGAAAATGCCGTGTGGGTACCCTGTTTTTTGGACTCGGCCAGTGAGAGAGTTAATATTTAACAATTTCTGCTGAGTATTTTTTCATGAATAATTTTTCTGATTTTTAAAGATTTTTTTCCTATATATACTGGAGAAAAAAAGTTAAGGATCATAAAATTTAATATGTTTTACAAATACTGTATCATAGAAAACAGAATGCAGTTTTAATTTTAGTCTCATATTCTACATTTAAAAAGTGAAAATTAAACATTGGATGTGATAAATTTGTTTGAACACACGATACGAATTGTTCAGTAATGTCACTTCAGAATAAAGCAAATGAAGTATTTTGAAAAGTATTTTCGTAATCGTGCATATTTACAAAATGATTTATTGTATTAAGTGTAGGCATTAAAAGTTAAGGGTTTTACCAAAGCTTTTAAATGAAAATAAACTACGATCATTTTCGAAAGTCCATTTGTTTTGAACAGGCAAAGCAAACCTGTGAAAACACAGATTTAACAAAAGGTACCATATACGAGCTAATTATATTTGTATGCAGATGCATAAAAGAGTCTAGTTTGATTTTCAAGAGCACCTAGAACATCTCACTTATTTTCAATACGATTTAGGCTAAATCCTGACTGATGATAATCCTACATATCGAAATGAATAAACAATCATCGGATACAAATCTAATAAAAAAAAGTAATCGAACGCAAATAAGAAATCTTCAAATACAAATAAGAAACTATACAATGTAAATAGAGAATATGGAATGCAAATGAAGTATTATACAATTCAAATATTTTTACAACACAAATGGAAACACAGAAAACAAATAAACACGATGTGTTTGTGAAACACTGTGCCCTCGATGGTAACACAATTCTGGAGTGGGACGTACACTGAAGTGGTTTACACTTTCTCTATAGCTAGATCATGACAGCAATAATCATGGGTAAGGTTAAAGTTGACAACAGACGGAAAAACAGACAGGACAAAAAAGTATATCCCCGAGATCGGGGGCACAAAAATTATACAATTCAATCCAAAATTATAGAATACAAAAACTTTTAATACAAATGGAAAATTTTAGCATGCAAATGGAAAATTATAGATGATAAACAGGATGTGCTTGTGAAACACTGATGCCCCGTATGGCAGCCTATGGCGAGGGTTGAATTCTTTCAAATGCATGTCAAACTCTAAAGGTCAATATCAAAAGTTTTGGTACCCAAAGAATGGTCTTGTTACAAGGAATCCACCCTAGAATTAGGAAAGCCCTAGTTTAACTCTTCAAAAGTTATGACAAAGGTTAAAGTTTTTAAAAAGAAGGTCAAACTAGTAGGTCAAGGTAAAAAGGTCACACATATTTATACAAGCTGAAAGGTCTTCTCACAAATTACTCAGTAATAATACACATGTTAAGTATGAAAGCACTAGTACAAACAGTTCAAAAGTTATAGCCGAGGTTAAAGTTGGGTAATTTCTTTGTATAAATAGGTCAAGCTCCAAGGTCAAGAGGTCAAATTTGGTGGTACCCAAAGAAATTTCTTGTTAAAAGGAATATACCTGTGAAATATGAAAGTCATAGCCCAACCCACTCAATAGTGATGGGCTAGGTTAAAGTTGACAACAGACAGACAGAAAAAACAAACCGACAAACAGGTCAAAAACAATATACCCCCAGGATCTTTCAATCCAGGGGCATAATAGGAAAATTATTCTATACAAATGAAAAATATCGAATATTGCAACCTTTGAAGAACCATACCCTTTTTGCATGAATGTGTGCATGATTATTCTCTTGAAACACTTCATTTCAGAAAACTATTTTATGTCTATGTTTTAAAATGAAATATATGGAGATAACGCACAGCATTCAAGCTCTAAAGCCTATAAAAATGCAAAATTGGAGCAGATCAGTTGTATAAAATGGCTTAAAAATAAGTATAAAAAATGCCACTCAGCATTTGACTTTTCAAGGTATCACACCGGTAATTGACCAATTAAAATGAACTTAGTAAAATGTAGGTCCATACATATAAAATATTTTTTTCTTTCTTTCGATGGTTCTTTTAATTTTTTTTGTTATTTTTACAACTTTGGTACCTGTGCCTAGTAAATTTACTGTAATGTGTAAATAAAAAAAGTTTTTTGACAGGAACTATTTTTTCAGGACATAAGAGGCTATTTAATCCTGGGGTGCATCGGACCTGTTTATAAACATGCTGAAAACACGGGGATTTGAGGGTTACCCTGTTTGCAGATGGAAAAAGTCAGAAAATGCCGTGTGGGTACCCTGTTTTTTGGACTCGGCCAGTGAGAGAGTTAATATTTAACAATTTCTGCTGAGTATTTTTTCATGAATAATTTTTCTGATTTTTAAAGATTTTTTTCCTATATATACTGGAGAAAAAAAGTTAAGGATCATAAAATTTAATATGTTTTACAAATACTGTATCATAGAAAACAGAATGCAGTTTTAATTTTAGTCTCATATTCTACATTTAAAAAGTGAAAATTAAACATTGGATGTGATAAATTTGTTTGAACACACGATACGAATTGTTCATTAATGTCACTTCAGAATAAAGCAAATGAAGTATTTTGAAAAGTATTTTCGTAATCGTGCATATTTACAAAATGATTTATTGTATTAAGTGTAGGCATTAAAAGTTAAGGGTTTTACCAAAGCTTTTAAATGAAAATAAACTACGATCATTTTCGAAAGTCCATTTGTTTTGAACAGGCAAAGCAAACCTGTGAAAACACAGATTTAACAAAAGGTACCATATACGAGCTAATTATATTTGTATGCAGATGCATAAAAGAGTCTAGTTTGATTTTCAAGAGCACCTAGAACATCTCACTTATTTTCAATACGATTTAGGCTAAATCCTGACTGATGATAATCCTTCATATCGAAATGAATAAACAATCATCGGATACAAATCTAATAAAAAAAAGTAATCGAATGCAAATAAGAAATCTTCAAATACAAATAAGAAACTATACAATGTAAATAGAGAATATGGAATGCAAATGAAGTATTATACAATTCAAATATTTTTTTACAACACAAATGGAAACACAGAAAACAAATAAACACGATGTGTTTGTGAAACACTGTGCCCTCGATGGTAACACAATTCTGGAGTGGGACGTACACTGAAGTGGTTTACACTTACTCTATAGCTAGATCATGACAGCAATAATCATGGGTAAGGTTAAAGTTGACAACAGACGGAAAAACAGACAGGACAAAAAAGTATATCCCCGAGATCGGGGGCACAAAAATTATACAATTCAATCCAAAATTATAGAATACAAAAACTTTTAATACAAATGGAAAATTTTAGCATGCAAATGGAAAATTATAGATGATAAACAGGATGTGCTTGTGAAACACTGATGCCCCGTATGGCAGCCTATGGCGAGGGTTGAATTCTTTCAAATGCATGTCAAACTCTAAAGGTCAATATCAAAAGTTTTGGTACCCAAAGAATGGTCTTGTTACAAGGAATCCACCCTAGAATTAGGAAAGCCCTAGTTTAACTCTTCAAAAGTTATGACAAAGGTTAAAGTTTTTAAAAAGAAGGTCAAACTAGTAGGTCAAGGTAAAAAGGTCACACATATTTATACAAGCTGAAAGGTCTTCTCACAAATTACTCAGTAATAATACACATGTTAAGTATGAAAGCACTAGTACAAACAGTTCAAAAGTTATAGCCGAGGTTAAAGTTGGGTAATTTCTTTGTATAAATAGGTCAAGCTCCAAGGTCAAGAGGTCAAATTTGGTGGTAGCCCAACCCACTCAATAGTGATGGGCTAGGTTAAAGTTGACAACAGACAGACAGAAAAAACAAACCGACAAACAGGTCAAAAACAATATACCCCCAGGATCTTTCAATCCAGGGGCATAATAGGAAAATCATTCTATACAAATGAAAAATATCGAATATTGCAACCTTTGAAGAACCATACCCTTTTTGCATGAATGTGTGCATGATTATTCTCTTGAAACACTTCATTTCAGAAAACTATTTTATGTCTATGTTTTAAAATGAAATATATGGAGATAACGCACAGCATTCAAGCTCTAAAGCCTATAAAAATGCAAAATTGGAGCAGATCAGTTGTATAAAATGGCTTAAAAATAAGTATAAAAAATGCCACTCAGCATTTGACTTTTCAAGGTATCACACCGGTAATTGACCAATTAAAATGAACTTAGTAAAATGTAGGTCCATACATATAAAATATTTTTTTCTTTCTTTCGATGGTTCTTTTAATTTTTTTTGTTATTTTTACAACTTTGGTACCTGTGCCTAGTAAATTTACTGTAATGTGTAAATAAAAAAAGTTTTTTGACAGGAACTATTTTTTCAGGACATAAGAGGCTATTTAATCCTGGGGTGCATCGGACCTGTTTATAAACATGCTGAAAACACGGGGATTTGAGGGTTACCCTGTTTGCAGATGGAAAAAGTCAGAAAATGCCGTGTGGGTACCCTGTTTTTTGGACTCGGCCAGTGAGAGAGTTAATATTTAACAATTTCTGCTGAGTATTTTTTCATGAATAATTTTTCTGATTTTTAAAGAATTTTTTCCTATATATACTGAAGAAAAAAAGTTAAGGATCATAAAATTTAATATGTTTTACAAATACTGTATCATAGAAAACAGAATGCAGTTTTAATTTTAGTCTCATATTCTACATTTAAAAAGTGAAAATTAAACATTGGATGTGATAAATTTGTTTGAACACACGATACGAATTGTTCATTAATGTCACTTCAGAATTCGGCATGTTGGGAGTAGACCTGAAAACGAGATTTTTTTCCAAAGAGTTAAATTACGTCACTAAATTAATTGCCAGTATTTTGAATGACCTCCCCGCAAGGCCCTGCAGCGCAGACCCATGATGCCCGTCAGCCGTCCAAGGCTAGCCTGAGGAATCTGTTGCCATTCCTCCTGCAATGCTTTCTGAAGCTCCCGTCGATTTTGGGGAAGTGTAAGACGAACTGAAATGCTTTCCTAAAGAATGTTTCAGGCATGTTCAATTAAATTCAGGTCTAGAAATCGACTTCGCGAGTCCATACGCTAAGTTGTTTCACTTTCGTTGAACTCGTTTACCATTCGGACTCTTTGAGGTCGAGCATTATCGTCCATTAAGATGAAATCCTCCCCAAGAATACATGCAATACGTCTAACAATAGGATGAAGAATATCATTTCGGTATTTTAAACCTGTCAGATTGCCTTCCAAAATGTGCAGATCAGTTCTGCAGTCAATACTTATGCCTGCCGAAATCATCACTAAACCTCCATTTACTCTGTATTGCTCAGAAATGACACAATCAGCATATCTTTCCCAATTTGCAATCCAAACAAGTCTTCTGTCATCATGGATGTCAAAACAAAATCGTGACTCATCTGAGAAGAGAACAGAATACCGATGACGTTATTGCCAAATTTTTGTGTTCTGTTACCCACTGTAGTCGATTTCTGCGGCACTCTAATTTTAATACAGGACGTACGGCTGGTCGGCAAGCTTTGAGATTTGCTTCCTTAAGTCTGTTTCAAACTGTTTGAGTAGAAATCCGCCTGTCCGTTGATCTCTGATGCCCAGTTTTAAGCTTAAGAGCACTTTGGAAGCGGTGCGTCTCAGCAAAATTGGCCAAATAACGCTCCTCACGGACTGCCATACACCTTGGACGTCCCGATATTAGCCTTTTTTGACAATTTTCTGCCTGTAAATATCGGTTTCATAACCGTTATTTCCGCTTTTGGAAAGTTAAAGTCTCCCGCAACGTGACGTTGC
>NW_026929891.1:0-10814 GCF_032062105.1 Saccostrea cuccullata
CACCCTTTTGAAATCAACCGTAACAACTAAATTTAAAAAAATATTAAGTATCTCAGACTTTTTTGTTTATAGCGATTCTCAATTCTACAGAATAAATCTCATTGCAAAATTGTTGTTTGCAGATCATTTTCATATCAAATCTAAACCTTTCCAATTGAATTTCCATAGTAATAGAACTTTTAAAAAGCCCCCCCCCCCTCTTTTGTAGTTGATTATTAAATTAAGGTGGGAAAACTTGATACTTACGTTTCACTTCTGGTGTCTCTGTTTGGTGAAAGGAAGTCTATTGTTACGTCATACCGGTAGTTCATCGTCAAACACTATGTGACTAACTAATTTTTTTTCCTTGAAATTGTCAACTCATCTTGCTATAACCCTAAATATATACATTTGGGGTATCTCTCTATTATATAAACATACGGAGAACAAATACTTAAATTTGATAAGTTTGCAAGGTATGGTGACCTAATCACACGGCGCAATAATATCCATCGGAGCATAAATTTTATATAAAATGACTTGTTCTACTTGCATTTCATGTATAAAAATGAACAAAGTATGCAAGTAAAATAATAATTATTTTATTTACAACATTAACAAGTATTTTATACATTTTTTTGGGCCATCGATTTAACCTGTGTATACAGGGAGAATATACCGATAGAAACTAGGCCTAGCTTTTGTTTACAAGTTTTATGTCACTTTTTTCAGCTGTACAGTCTTAACGTTTATCCTTATTTTTTGGTAGATTTTGTTAAATCTTCATGATAAACTATAATTTTTTCATCAAATTTTACTTACGATAAATGTGTAAATCTTTTGGGAAAAATCTCAAAGCATTGCAATCACGCCAGAACAATGACAAACTCCTCGGGGCTGTCGTAGTTCAAACTTCAATGTAATTTTCCCAGGTCCCCATGTTTTGTTTACATCATAAATATGCCTTTAGTTATCAATATCGTAGGTTAAATGTTTTTATCTTAAATACTTGATTGCAAATTAACAAAGACGTCAAGTGTTTCCATATCGGACATCCATTTTTCTGGCGAGCGAAATTCCTAAAACTTTTTATCGTCGATCTTCGGACCTGTTTCTTGTGTCTTTTCAGCATTAACTATCAATTTTCATAGAAATATTCCCAGACAACAATTTGTTCACTATTACTATAAAGGAGCTTCCAAAAATATTCCCTTAAAAAACAAAGGCCAAAGGGCCTTGAATCGCTCTTCTGATAAATTGTACCATCACTTCTTTTAGAAGCCTCCAACTCATTACAATCATAAGCCCCAAAAAGCAGCAACTTACAAAGTTTGATAATATTTAGCCAGTTAAGTTGAAGATATTATAATATAATTATAAAATACCAAAGTAGGTCAAAGTGACCTACCTTTTGATTGAAATTTTCTAGGACTCAAGATACATTAATTGACAAAGACTGATGATTCTAGTTAAATAAGTACCTGAATATTCAAAAAAATCACTATGACCTTTTTTGGTAACATTCTCTGAAAACCCAAGATGATCATCTACAAAGTTTGACGATAAATCATTCTAAGCCAATTAGTACCAGAGATAATTAGATATAGCCATCAAATTAAAAGTAGGTCACGGTGACCTATTTTTTGTAAACTTATTAAAAAACGCATAATCCTAAATTGACAAAATTTGATGATTTAAGCCAATAATACCTAGATATTCAAAATTAGGTCACCGTGACCTACTTCTTGTTGGACATTCAATGAAACCCTAAATGCCTCAATGACAAAGTTTGATAATTCCGAGCCAATAAGTCCAGATATAATTAAATATAGCCAAAAAATGTAAAAAGTAGGTCACAGTGACCTATTTTTTGGTCGACGTTCTCCAAAACCCAAGGTGCCTAAACTGACAAAGTTTGATGATTCTAAGCTTATGCGTACCTAAATATTAAAAGTAGGTCACTGTGACCTATTTCTTGGTCACATTCTCCAAAAACCCAAAGATCCCTCAACTGACAAAGTTTGATGATTCTTAGCCAATGTACCGGAGATACTTGAATAAAGCCATAAAATGTCGAGGTCCCGTGACCTACTTTTAGGTGCCTCTGAAAACCAAATATGCATGGACTCACAAAGTTTGATGATTCTAAGCCAATAAATATCTAAGTACTTAAAATACCATAAAATGTAAAAGTAGGTCATGTGACCTACATTTTGGTGACATTTTTCAAAGCCCCAAGATGCATCTACTGACCAAGTTTGATGATGTAGGTCGAAGGAATAAAATATGCGTTTTAAACAATTTGAAAACAAATGTCGGCAAAATTAAAAAAGAGGCACAGTGACCTATTTTTTCATAGATATTTTTTAAAGGTCCCAAGTGCATCAAAGTACAAGATTTGATGATTCTAAACCTCCCAGTGTTGAAAAATGGGATTTAAGTTTTTAAAAAAATAAAAGTTAAAAAGTAGGTAGGTGACCTACTTTTAAGTTGACATTGTTTGAACCCAAGATGCATCAACTGACAAAGTTTGATGATCATAGGCCTTAAATTAAAAATATGCCTTCAAATCAATTTGAAAACAAATCCCCAAAATTTAAAAAGTAGGTCATCGTGACCTACTTTTGAGTTAACATGATGTGAAGTCATAAGATGCATCAACTTACAAGAATTGATGATCCTAGCCCTTTTAGTAAGCAAAATATACACGTTTTTATTAATTGTAAATTTAGGTCAACTTTGAAATGACCTTGAACCACGCCCCTTTTCCCCCGGGTAATTCCCCGTGCAAATTTTTAAACTTGATTTCCTGATCCTTGTATGTAAGTTTGGTGAAAATCTGCCTGGTGGTTATGGAGAAGAAGATTTTTTTGCAACCAGTACTTTGGGTTTTGTTTTCCTGATTATCTCCCCCTTTTTTAAGGGCCCAACCCCCATTTTTTTAAAAATGGTAGCCCTTGGGCCAAGGATACCCTGTGACAAATTTGGTACTGATTGGCCAAGGGGGGTTTTAGTTATGGTCCATATTCTAAAAAATTTACCACACCGCACAAAAGGTGAAGCTCTTTGAGCCTTTGGCTAGAAAAGCTAAAAATTTTTGCCTGCTCAAATTTGAAGCGTAACCGCCATTCAAGCCGATTTACACCTTGCATCATTTTTAAAAATCTACACGGACGGTTAGTGCAATAATTTATATTCGAAAGATTCAATTTTCTCAAATTATATAAGAAACGCAACACCTACTTTAGGGGGGAAAAAATTATGTAAAATTAAAAATTTTTTGCTTAAAATGGAATTTAACGGTTGAACGATTTCCATACCATAACCGGAAGTCAAGTTTGAGTCTGCTTAACAGAAATCAAAAATTGCATGTTTAACAAAGCATTTGGCAATATTGTGGAGTTTTAAGGGTTTTTTACTGTTCATCATAAGTAATGCAGCAATATTTCATAAAATAAACTCTCCTTTCGTTTTCCGTAACGATGCTAAGGCTACTTGAAAATGGCTTATGTACGCATTTCCATAGCTCTAGCTGGAAAATTTCGATGTAAAGTTGATGGAAGTTGCTATGAAATTTCACTACATTACGCCTCAACAGGGTCTTAGTTCATGTGCATTAAGGACATTCCTTGCCCGGGAAGTCCAAGGGTGGCTACACTGCTCTAAGTTAGAGAAAATTCGACCTAATCATCTAAAAACATGCATTTAAAAATGCCAAAGAATAATTCCTTCGCTCAGATCTAGATATTAATGAACCTATTGTATCGTAGAAATTAAGCTGCAATTGTTGTTTAGGGCAGTCTTCACGTGTTACTTGAATGGCTGGGAGGGGGGTGTTTAAACAGTCATATTTTACTAAGTAAACTAAACATATAATCATTTAACATTTTTATCAAATCTTTATGTTCTGAAAAATGATTTTAGCCTTACTTTATTCGCTTTTGAAAATCATAAGGAAAAAAATAACATTTGTAGATTACTGCTTGTTGCGTTTCTTTTGCGTGTCAGTAATATAAGTAATAAATAACAAGTTTATAAACTTAAAGGGAATTGAAGGGGGTGGTACTGATCAAATCTTCTAAACGGCCTTCGGCCTTCAAGGTTCATAGTGACCACCTTTAAATTTCCCCATTGAAGTTTATAAACTTGTTATTTATTTCTTAATAAAAACTGATAGAACTTAGTAGTCCCGTATAAGGGTGATATGGGTTTCCTCTTCGTTGTGTGTTGTTTACTGTCCGTTCATCTGGCTAGCTGCCCGTCTCTAGAGCTGTTTGTGGGTATTGATGAGTTATAAATAGGGATAAGTTTAATTTTTGTTGCTTTAAAAATTGCATTACCTTTTGACCTGATTCCCTACCAAGTTATGTATATATTTTTCTTTTTTTGTCATTTTAAATAAATGCGTTTTATCTCAACAATTGTGTTCATTGATTCTATATGATCATAACTAGTAAATAAAAAAAAAAAGCTGAGGTGAGAATGTGCAGCATGAGGAAACATAAACTTTTTGGGGGAATTTACGGCCTCTATAATTTTCAATGGCTTTCCGCATTCTTTCCAAAGCTTGCAGATATTGAGCTGGTTTTGGTATGCAAGTCTACGAGTTCTTTGATTTGTTATAATAAATCAAGTTGTATTATGTTCCATTTCATTGAGAATTTATGATTTACGACATTTTAAAATTTAACGGAAACCAGATTACACCTGCTGGTAGAGGACTGATATTGCTCATGCAAAACTCTCAAAATTTTTTTTTGGGTTTTTGACCCTAGCTACACAAAAAACACACATAATTGAATAAAACTCTTCAATTCTTTACTCTTTTAATTATGGTGGCAATTTTGCCCCTTTTGTGCAAGTTATTTTTCTATCAAATATGTCGACATGCAAGATAAATATGTTGACATGCAAGAAAGTTATGTCAACATGAACATAAATATGTTCATGCAAGAAAATTGCAATCAAATAAATATTATAAAAAATCTTAAAAAATTAAATTGCCCACATGTGACATCCAACATGCTAGATGCTACTTATTTATGTTAACGTGCAAGATAAATATGTTGACATGCAACTTATTTATTTTAACATGCAACTTATTTATGTTTGATAAAAAAAACTTGCACACAAGGGGCTAAAATATCCCACCATATTTAATCTTAATTTTTTTTTCATTTTTTTTTTTACAGATATGAAAATAACTGATTTTAGTCCATCTGTACTCGGATGATGAACTTATGCATACGAATCCTTCTGTATTTAAAAGCACATTTTAAAAGAACATATGTTTTGGTTGTATTTTGTTGCTGGTGAAATATTCCCATTCCCGGTAAAAGTCGATATTTCATGTACATGTAACAACAAATATATTGTTACTTGAAAAGAAATCGTATATACCAATTATTTTGATCAAATTAAAAAAAAATTAGAAGCGTTATTATCAGGAATTGAAAAAATTAATTCTTTTATATTTTTTTAAAAGCTCGCCTAAAAACAGGACATTTGATAAAAAGCATCAGCTTTGCAAATTTGAAAAGTTTGAATATCATTGCATTAAAAGAAACCAATACTTCCCATGTATTATGACTTTAACTAAATCTACTCACTTCCATTCGAAACGCCCGGGGACTTCCGAAAGACCGAAAAAACGCGATTGGCTCAGTCTCAGGAATTTTAACTTCCTGAATGTTCATTGGATACTGAGTAGTGGTTGTTTTACTACAGTTGTTGAATGTTTTTGGTTCCACGACTGACGTTGAGTATTGTATTCAGTGAAAAAGTTAATTGTTAATTTAAAAAAAAATTATACACTGTATCTTAATTTTTTTAAGTTGGATGTTTATAATTTTAAGAATTGGAATATTAACTGCTTTTTTCAAATTGCTCTGTAATGTTTAGTTATTTCTAGGGTGTTTAAGTTTACTATTTTCTTTTAATTCATAGAAAGCTTAGAATTTTTAAATTTTATTATAAATTGTGGTGTATTTAGCTGTGGGTTGATTTTCCAGCTATTTCGTATAGATTTAATAAAGTTATTCGATTTTCTAAATGTGACATTATCAATTAGATAACACCATTTAGCATGACTTTTTTAAAGAAGCTTTTTCCACCCCAAAATTTAAAAATAAAATGTATAAATTCTGTATTCCTCTAATTTGTCAACCTTGTATAAACTCAGAAAAAAATCAAATATTAGCTATAAAAGGGTTTAAATATGATCTTTATTTTTTAGACGTTCATTTAAGATAAAAATGTTTCAAGATATATATTTAGCAAATTCCATGAAAAACAAAGTAAAAAGTCAAAACACGCTAAAAACAATACAAAGGACATACCATGAAATGAAGCAGAAAATAGGTCCTATAAAATGTCAAAGTGGATTATAAAATCTGAGTCTTTTATTTTCTATAGGGGAATTATGCAAATTTAATTTCTTATTAAAAAACGTGATGTGTAACTGTCGTACTTTTTTATTGGGTACAGTCTGGCGGCGAAGGTAATGTTAGGGTTTGGGTTTCTGATTGATAAATACCTGAAAGAAAAAAAATAAAAACCAACATCAATACTGTGTGTATAAGTCACAGTTACTGTAGACCTCGTTCACTATAAGTTGATTTTAGCCCAAAAAAGTACAGCTTCCATTATTTTGATGCCAAAGCTATACAACTATAGAACTGAAATTGGCCTTCTTATAGCAGAATTATAAAGAATTTCTAATTCAGATTTATCATATGAGTTTTAATTTAAGGTTTTCCTGATACTGATATCATTTATTTATTGCACTTCCCCCTAATAGTTCATTTTAAAATGAACATATTGTAAAATTTTATGAATTTGGTTGTAGATCAATATCCTAATTAAAAGAATGCTACATGGTTGTCATTAAACGCGAGATACATGTCTGTCATTAACATGAAGCTTTGTCTGTGTAAAATATCATTTAAATATAAAAATGGCATTGATAATGAAAATAATTACAGAGTGAGTTCTTACATTAGCATAAATATATAGTCATTTGCATTACCAAGTATTGGTTTGGTCCACGTGTATACAGAGCTCGAAATGTTGTCCGGGTTGGAAAATACTTCCGTCGGCCTCTCTTCAGGTCCCCATCCATTTTGGTTATGGTTCAGGACCACACAGCCTTGACTGGGGGGAGGGTTAAAGTGGAGGCCGTATTCATCCCCACATTTAAGGTTCACTGAAAATTGCAACCATGATTTAAAGTTTCATTTATCATTTTATATAGTTATTTCATATTTGATTCTATAATATTATTTCAATGTAAAACTTAGATTCCCTTTTCCCCGTACCCCCGGGGGTCATGATTTGAACAATTTAGAATTACACTACCCCAGAATGCTTCCAAATAAATTACTTTTTTTCCATGGGTTTTGAGAAGATTTTTTAATGACTCCATTCCATTTTGTCTTTTCATGATTATCTCCCCTTTTAAAAGGACTTGGCCTTTTTTTAAAATTTTAAAACACACACACCCTTGCCCAAAGGTGTTTGTAAAGTTTATTAAAATTGACCCAGTGATTTTGAGAAAAAGTTGAAAATGTGAAAAATCTACCGACTGCGGACAACGGTGATCAGGAAACTCACTTGAGCTTTCAGCTCATGTGGGCTAAAAATGTAGGTTATAAATAATTTTAAAATGGTTATGAAATTTGAATACTATAACATACCTGTCATCTGCGGTGACCATGCCTTTGATGATGATTGATCTCCCGGAACAACCCCGCCAGGAACACGACCCCTGAATGGCATGGGCTGCAATGTACATCACACAAATATAGTTTAATACATTGAGCCTTATTTGAAAGTTTTCTGTATTTGTCCTTATCAGGAAAAAGATGAAACTGGAGAATTACTTTTAAAAAAGCATGTATAATCAACGATTAAATTATACTGAGACCTTGATAAAAAATTTTGAGGGGAGAGCAACAAGAGGGGGGCATTTATTGTAGGAAGCGATGTCGGAAAAAAATGCATGTTAGTTTGATTCAATGCATTGATGGTTGATTTAGAAAAAGATTTCAATCGGTTTTTAACGTGTTTATATAACTTAAACCAGCCGTCTGTCTGTTTGTCTTCATTCTTATTCCAATATTATGATCAATTTGAGTCTCTATATATCGTGATTTGTTAATACACGCTGTACCAACTTCTATTTCTTTCTTCATCAGATTTTAAGATAAATATTACCCAAAAAAATAATAATATGTATAATGTATTCAAATGAAGAGTTTGATTCATTGGCTCAATAGTGAAATGTAGGTCTATTGAGATATTCAATTTGCAAATGTTTTAATTCCCGGGAAGGCATTTTAAAAAGTAGAACATAAAAAAAAGAGCAAATATATGCAGTCTTTACATTTGGACAACAAATAAGGCTAAAAAAGAAAGTAAGTGATTTTTACACGGTACAGAACACTGTGTAATATTTCTGTTATAGTATATATAGTGCCAATAATAGTTTTCAATAAATGTACCAGCACCAAAGACAAACTTCACACTCAATCTGTCATGTGAAGCAATAACGAAAAGTAATAATTTTGTATGCAATGTTATATTCAATGAATTCACCATAACACCGGGCACTTATGATGAACCAGAACAAAATTTCACTTTTTGCCACAGGCACTTGTTCTGGAAATAAAATTTTAACCCACTGGTTACTATTATACTATAGGTTAAAAAGAAGATGAAGCAAGGCGGGCAGAATGCCTATAGCATCGGATATTAATATTCAGTATGTGAATTGAGTATTTAAATTAACTTCTTATTATTAGAATTTAATATGAAATTATGAGAAAAAAACCTTTTCTGAGAGAAAAAAATATTTCGTATTTTTTTAAATAAAAATATTAGATGGTATTGGTGGGATTCGATCCTTCTGCAATAAAAATCCGAATTTCCGTACTGCATTGAGACTAAGCCGCTAACCACTATGCTACATGGCTCATGATGATTGTGGACATTTAAATCATTTTTGTGATATGACCCTTGACTTAATGGACTTGAAGTAATTCTCAAAAAGATGCGAACGTTTTGCCATAAAAGTGTACTTTTAATGTATAGTGGGTCTACGCTCCATGCATGTGTTTGTAAATCAAAAAATGTATATCTTATTGCAAACTTTTAGGATTATCTTTCAAAAAAAGTGGAGTGAAGACCCACTCATATTAAAAAAATTGTTGAAGTATGAGAAAATGATCGTTTTTGTTTTTTTTTCTAGTGTGTGTATGCTTTTTCATAGGCAAATATTTCAGTCTCTGTGGGGGTTTTGTAAATTGTAGAGATTTTACATTAAGTAAACTTTAATATTAGATGAAATATCAAATAAAATTTGAATATAATTGAGATTTAATTTTTCACTTCTTACATGTATCTGTCCGCACTAAATAGGCATTAGTCCGCCTCATCTTCTTTAATCCGAAACAAGTGCCTGTGCTTTTTACATACAAATATGATGCTCACTTACCGGGTTATAGATGGGGCTCCGATGTGCCCCATGTTTCCCATCGGAGGAGGAGCGTAGCCGCCTGGGGGAGGGCCTACTGGCCCCGTTCCTGGTGGGGGCCCATATCCACCGGGATTACCCCATAACCACCCGGAGGGGGGCCGTATCCACCAGACGCAGGGGCCTCCATATCCACCAGGAGGGGGACCATATCCACCGGGAGGGGACCGTATCCACCCGGGGTAACCTGGAGCGCCACCTGGCGGCGGGGGATAAGCACCACCAGAGGGAGGCGGGTAACCTCCGTATCCACCCTGAGGCGGAGGGTAATGACCCCCCTTCTCTGGGGAGCGTGGCTTCCGGTGGGCTGAAAAATATATGAAAATAAATCAATAAAACAGCTCATAGGCGGTTTGGTATTCTAATTGAAAACTACAAACTGCAGGCAAAAAAAATTTTGCAAGTTTTATAAACTTTATAATTGTTAGAAGCCAAAATAAGTAAATATTCTAAATAAGGGGGGGGGGTTGCATATGTACAGTTTTCATAATTGGTCGCATTGTCTCTGCTATATCAAATATTAATCTTAAATCTTCACTACGTTTGGACATTCATGTTTGGAAATGTATCCATCATTACATGCCAAGGACACATGAACAAAATTTAACCCACAGAAGAGTTGATTTAACTGATACGAAACTGACAAGTACTTACATACATTGGAGTGTGTCACAGAAGAGGAACCGGGCGACACTTATAAACAGTCTGTTACGAACAACATAATCCGCATTGAAAATTGTTAACAACTAGTCAAGCTTGCTATTTAAATGTGTATTTCTAAATACTCATTCTATTATTGAGAAATAACGCCATGTCTGTGACTTTAAAAATCAATATCTTCTTCGGGTGTTGTGCCCAGATCTGGTTAATTTAAGACACCAGTCTATAAACCCTGCTAAGGGGAAAATGGTGCAGAAGGAGATTCGTAATTATTTTAATTTTTATTAATTATCTGTTCAGAGTTGTCGTCCCTTACAATTTTGACGTACGGTGTCATTGTCTAGAATATGCCATATAGGGTTTCTATAAATACGTGTATTCATCTAAAAAGTATATACTACAGTATTACATAGATTTATATGTAATATAGTAAATAAAGTTTTTTTTTTACATTGATTTCCGATTGATATCATGTTCTCCAATAAATTTTCTATAATAAGTGGAATTATTACTATACATTTGTATTCCCAAATTTTACATCACAATATTCATATACACAAGCATTTACATTCACTGAATTTTTTTCTCCCTCATTCTTTATACACGAAAACCACTTAATAAATATAAAAAAAAAAATATCAAT
>NW_026929892.1:0-10925 GCF_032062105.1 Saccostrea cuccullata
ATGGCTTCAGGTTACTAGCAGGTACTAGTAGATGAACAAGACAGAAGCAAAACAGCATTTACAACTAAGTATGGTTTGTATGAACATGTTAGATTACCCTTCGGTTTATGTAACAGCCCAGCCACTTTTAGTAGAGTTATCCAACAAGTTCTAAGGGGATTAACATGGCAAGAATGCTTAGCATACTTAGATGATGTTATCATTTTAGGTAGTGATATGCTGTCCCATACTAGAAATCTTACTGCAGTTATTTCCAGGTTTGAAAAATACAATCTGAAACTCAAACCCCAAAAGCGTGAATTATACCAAAGAGAAATAAAATTTCTAATTTTTAGACACACACTGCTGGTAAAGTGCGAATCGAGAAAATCTTGGTTTCAGACACCAGCTACTATTGGCACCTGTGAATTATCTAGCTTAATACATATTTTTTGATATAACACAATTGAAATCATTTTCTAGACAGCAAATTTATTAAATAGTTAAGCGATTGGATTGCTTTTATACCCGAAAAGGGTTCAATATCGAAACATTACATGCAAATGGCTGTTTACATCGTGTTTTTCATGTACTCGCATGCGAATAATGCATAAAGTATTACATGACTAATTGGACAGTTTAAGTGGTTAATTTAACTTTAATTCAACGTTATTTAATGCCCTGAACACAAAAAATGTGCTTTTGATGAATTATTTCCATGGAATTTGCCAATAACTAGCAAATTCATTTTGTAGGTGCTACAACTGGTTTCTGTAAAATTTTGACACAGGCGACTTCTTATTTGTGTAAATGCGACAAATGGTTTACGACTCTGAGACTGTTGGTTTATGTTACTTAACGTGAATAATATGAAATTATTCAAACTTGCATAAAAAGAATACTAATTTTTGTAATTTATAATCATTCTTGATCATTTCTTGAAGCAATACAAAATGTTTCATAGATTCTTCTTACGGATATTGTGTTTTTTGGTTATATTCTGTTGTTACTTTTAAACAGAGTGATATGGTAAAACGAGCAAGACGATGACACCAAATAATTTAAAACTGCACCAGGTATACATATGCGAATGTTGTGATCAAGCGATCAAACTTTTTAAGCAATAAACGAATGCATAATGGAAATATTTTTCCTTGCAATTTATATTTATTCAAAGCACGATGTTAGCATCCTTAGAATTGTGTTGCGTGGAGTCTTCATTTACATTGTATCCAGTAACATCTCAGGCACGTAGTATGCCATTCGGGGTGTACTTTATTTCCTGAAAAGTCTTTTGTTTAGTTTTAATTCATGTTTATAATTTTTTATGTAGACATGTTCCCCCCAAACTTTTTTGTAAGCGTAAGGTAGCTGCATTTCTGTAACTCGCTGGTCTGAGAAAAAATGAGATAGACGACCAAAGTGCTATGTACAGTGCCACCCAAACAAAGATCTGTAAGGGCACAAACGCTGCAATTGGTACTGGATTAATTCCTCCAAAGTCTTATCTCAACTGCACAAAAGCTAAAAAAGAATTCATGACCTCTAGACTTCTTCACGAAGCGTGTTGCAATCGAAGCGATTTCTATCTTGTCATCTTAAAAATGACAGTAAAAATGCGAAATTTCATGGTCTCAATTTCATGGAGGGCTATTTACAACAGTTGTTCGTTGTGGAAATAGTTAGTGAAAATTGCAAAGAAATATATTTGGAACGCCCAGTTAGAAATATTTTGAGAATATGACAGTTTGAAACCGAGAAGCAGCGCATTTTTATGCAAAATAAATATACATTTTTTTTCCAGTTGGTGACACTGCAGCTCTCCCGTTGTCGGAGAGCTACATTCCTGCGGCTGACCGTAAGGTTTGCAAAGCCGTTGTCATCTTGGCTGAACAAGGGTTTCTGATACGCTACTCTCCTCTGTTTATGAGGAAAGTAACGTATCATAAACCCCTGGCTAGCAAAGATGGCCGTTGTGGAAAATGGAATAGTTAGAAAAAGGTCCTACACACACGAAGAAATAGGACTGTACTTCCTAGCTGCAGAACGGCAGCGTTATGGTTTTATATTTAAGTCTTTATAGTCAAAGAAGCAAAAACATGAAATCATAACTTAACACTACAGTTCTGCAACTTTGATCTTCCGAGACTGGACATTTTTTGTTGGCTAGTCAATCACCTGCGCCCCTTATCCTTCCTATATGTGCATTGAAAAATAATGTTAAGGGTGTGGATGTTTAATAAATAGACCGGTGTATGTATGTCACTCAAATAAGAGAATATTTTGTTGAGAGATCAAAATATTCCATACAAGTTAATTATCGGAAATACTTAAGAGCCATTCTCTGTAATGATTTGTAATTTTATATAGGAGCTGTGGCACGCATAGTCTCAGAATTTCTCCGAACTCTCTATGATAAAAGTCATTGATACCCTAAACTGAAATCAGGCAAAAATTGGTTGCTATGTTTTATAGTTACCATGGCAACGTGTCTTAAAATTCGAAAAATGGCATTTTTGAACATGTTTAGAGTCCCCATAGTTAACCTTTGCGGCAAAGCAAACAATTGGCAATGACTGTTTCCAAAAGTTGAAGGTCAGATGTCTCAAATGCATGATAAACATGTTTGGTAAATCAACTATTACATACGTTACTATGGTAACAAATTATTCAAAAGTAAAAAAAATATTCAATGAATTTTATAAAGTCATACACGTATAAATAAAAAGCAATTATAGGATGAAATGTGACCAAATAATAGAAAAAAGAGCCTTGAAACATATACCAAGAACAAAATATGATATTTCATTTTGGTTGGCAATGGTTGCCAAGGTTTTTATACCACAGAGAGCCTTCAAAGTAACACTATGTATGTTTAAATCTGATCCTATGTTTTAAAAAAAGCACATTTCCTCATAACTAATGATCAATTTTATAAGATGTTGGTGTGCTCCAAGTTTTCCCATTTGAAAAAATTCAGATTAGATTCTTTAAATAGAGCGTTGCTATGGAAATAAGCAGAAAATATATGCTTAAAAACCTGAAAAATATTTTCATTCCTTGGATACGTACCCTTAAATGTAGATTCCCAAAACTTTTATCATTGATATTTATTAACAGCTAACATGACTTTTAATGTTGACTATCATCCAATCTCTAAGTGGATGCAAGAAGTTGGCACACAGGATTTGATATTGATATAAAGTTCACAAAATCGAACATTTTCCCTTCTTGGTAACCATAGCAACAATGTTGTTTTGTTCATCAAATTTTATCAATATATGATATTCAACTTCAGTTCTAACAGATAAGTACTATTCAAGCTGAGTCCTTTAATTTGTTTCTTGATTAAATGGCAATTTAATTCTTAATGCAGCGAAAAATAATTCACTTTTAAGCACTGGTACTTTGTTTCCATGGTAACACTACAAAGTAGCAATTATACCCAATTTTTCTTATGGTTTTGGAGTTGCAAGGTCCTAAGGATGCATATTTGCCAGTCTTGAATTTTCATGTTGTTCCTCAAGACAGTAGCATTAACCCAATCTTAGTTACTGGTTTTGTATGGTTACACTGTGTTACCATGGCAACCATAAAAGTTATTTATAGAATAATATTGCTTATACTTATATACTTAAGGTCAAACATTTTCATTGTTTTTCTTAAGTCGTTGATTGAGTTTGAGCATGTAACACCTACCATTAGTGAATACGGAGTGTTTTTCAGCATATTTCAGCATTTTAAATGTATTCCAAAAGTACCCTTGGTTACCACTTACTTAGAGATATAATCTAAACAGATTCTTTACAGTATAAGTGACATCAAGGTGTCATGTTTTTGTGAGAATGGTTTGTTTGCTTTTTCTAGTTTTTATTAAGCCACAGTCAAGATTTAAAGTGGCTGAAAATCTCGATTTTTAAAACTTTTCCGGCTGTTGCCATAGCAACCGAGACACATAGCAACGAAATTTTGTTTGATATTTGTTTCTGGTGTCAAGTACTAAGCATGGGTGAAGTTTCATCAAAATCGGTGACCATGCGTGGCAACGAAGTGTAAGTGGTTACAGAGAATGGTTATTAATACCTATCCATGTCATCTTTCCAAGTCAAAGTTGAAAAAACTATTCAGGGGGGGAGGGGATGGTAAAAAAATTAAACACACTCACATGCATCAACGTCTATTCCCTTGAAATACATGTAAATCTCATTAAAGAGAGGTCAATCTTTTTTTCCTTGGGGTGGGTGGTCCAAGGTCTTTTTTGTTTCTTCTGCATGCATTGAAAGTTTGTAAATCTAAAGTTCGAGATAGTCAGTTGAAAATGACTTACAACGTGAATCTGGAATTATCAAAATTGAACTTTGGGATAGAACCTTAATGAACATTATACTCCAGTAACATATTTTACTGAAACAAGTTCATGATTTTTAAGAAAATAAACTAATCCAATATAAACCAATTAACCATAGTGAATTTTGCATTTTTAAATCCTCTATTTTTTCACATTTAGAACAAATCATGTTGGAGGGGGAGGGGGGTATATGCAATACATTTTAAATATTCGATAGAAGCAACAAATCGTCAACTTGTATGTATATGTTTTGGGGCTTTATTCAAGGATGTTGCACTATCTGATGTGTTGATATAAAATTTAAATGTATTTCACGGAAAACAATACATTTATGATACAGCAGTAAAACGTCGCACCTTATGAAGCAGAACAGAAGTCAATCATAGCAATTACAGGTGCCAAGAGTCGCACATACAGCAGCCATACTCGCGCTGTTATCAGAAAACTTTATATTGCATCAAAAGTTTTAATCTTGTGAAATATTATAGACAATGGGAATCATAAATGATTCATACAGTATATACTCATATCATTTTTAACACAAATAATGTAGTGTAAATCTTGTTTAAAAAGTAAAAAGCAAATATGAATAGATCCAGCAAAATACATTGAACGGGTGTGACCTAAAGCATTTACTGGATTGCTCTTTATATCTATTCAACCAACAAGCAATTCTACTTCATTAAACCATACTGAACATTAATAATTACGTCTTAATCAAACGTTCTATTATTTCTGATCGTTTAGTTGACATAAACTGCCTCATTGATGTAAACCAATAGTAGCTGGTGTCCGTAACCAAGATTTTCTCGATTCGCACTTTACCAGCAGTGGACACAGATGCATCAGATAATTCAATTTGTGCTGAATTATATCAAGAACAAAATAGTAAAGAACAAATTGTAAGTTTTGCTAGCAAGGTATTAACACTAACCCAAAGAAAATATTGTACCACTCGAAAAGAACTCTTGGCAATTATTACATTTACAAGACAGTTCAGACATTTTTTATTGGGTAATACCTATATTCTAAGAACGGACCACAATAGTTTGATATGGCTCTTAAATTTCAAAAACATTGAAGGTCAACTAGCAAGATGGATTGAGGAATTGTCACAATATTACAACATAGACCAGGGAAAAACCATAGTAATGCAGATGCCCTTTCCAGAATACCAGATAGTGTAGATCTTTGTAATGAGTATAGACCTGGAATAGAATTGAGTCAATTACCTTGTGCTGGGTGCCATTTTTGCACTCGAGCAAAACAACAGTGGGCTACTTTCGAGAATGATATAGATTATGTTACTCCTTTAACAATAAGATCAGTTGACAGTGTTGATGAAATTGCTCTCGTGTTGTCAGATATTTTTGACCGAGAGGAATTAAACAAAAATCAAAATGAAGATAGTGATATTTACAAGGTCAAGACTTGGATAGAGTCTGGGATAAAACCATCTCAGAAAGAGTTATCATTAAGTAGTTCCAGTGTTAGATATCTTTGGTCAGGTGAATCTCAGTTACACCTAAAAGATGGTCTTCTATATTACTTATGGGAATATCATATTAGTCCAAGATATTTGTTTGTAGCTCCAAAAAATATGCAACCGGAAATATTGAAACATTGTCATGACTGCAAAACAGCAGGACATTTAGGTCAAACAAAGACTTATGAAAAATTGAAACAATGCTCAATTTGGTATGGTATGTCACAAGATTCCAAACTTTATGTTGAAAATTGTAGTGTATGTAACAAAAATAAAAATCCCAACATCAAAGCTAAGGCTGCTCTAGGTCAATATCATGCAGGTTATCCTCTTCATCGTGTACACATTGACATACTGGGGCCTCTTACTGTAACCAAAAATGGAAATAAATACATCTTGATGATCATTGATCAATTTACTAAATGGTTAGAAATTGTCCCAATACCAAACCAAAATTCTGAAACAGTAGCAAAAGCTGTGGTTGATAATTTTATATCTCGGTATGGTTGCCCTACAGAGTTACATTCTGACCAGGGTAAAAATGTTGATGGTGTACTTACGCAAAAATTGTGTCAGCTATTACAAATAGCTAAAACTAGGACAACACCCTACCATCCTCAGTCTAACGGTCAAGTTGAAAGATATAACCGTTTAGTACTACAGAGTATTCGATGTTATTTAAAAGACAAACAACATGAATGAGACCTCAATTTACAACAAATTGCAGATGCTATTAGAGCTACTGAAAATAGACAAACTCAGTTTACATCCAACTTTATGTTTTTAGGAAGGGAGAAAACCCAAACTATAGACTTGATACTTGGTACATGCAACTTGAACAACTCTGAGAAAGAAATTCCTGAATACTTACAAGATTTGAGGTCTAATATTACAGAATGTCATCAAATTGCAAGAGAAAATATTTGTAAAGCCCAAAATAGACAAAAGCGATACTTTGATACAAATTTATACCAAAGTACATACAATGTAGGAGATGTTGTACTGAAAATTGATTCAGCTACGAAACTGGGTCAAAGTTCAAAATTAAAGTCTCCTTGGAAGGGTCCATATATCATAACTGAGGTCAAATCTCCCGTTTTATTTAAGATCATTGATAAGAAAAACAGAGAATCTGTAATACACCATGACCGTATTAAGCTCTGTAGAGATCTAGATCATCCCGGCTGGGTAAAAAGATTCAGGAATAAATTTTTCAATCAATGTGATGGGTCTTTGAAGCAGATTAATTGTCCTTCCTCAGCTACCATATCTGAATCTGATGATGTGATATCAGATGTTGCAAACCTTTTTGCTAGGGATGATGCGTCGGATGTTCTGATGCATCATCAAAACCCGAGTACTGCTTCAAGTTCTCTTTCTATAGAAAAAGAACAGGTTGAAAGAGGTCAAAGGACAAGACAAAGACCCCATTACCTATCTGATTATGTACAAGATCAAATTAGCAGAAGTGCATGTGAATTAAAAACTAACATGTTTTATCAACTTAACTATTTTTAATGTTTTATATATAAATGAAAACAAAACAAAGAAACAAATAATTAAAAGATAAATTAACATCTTTTTTTTAAGTGTATATTTATTTCATTTTACTGGTTTATATTAAGAGTAACTTGTATTAAATGTAAAGTACAATTGTTTTAGAAATGTCAGACTTAGGAGATCATTTTGTACCTGACTATGAAGAAGAACCTCTACCAAACCATGTGCAAGGTTCCACTTTAGGTAAAAAAGGGAAAAAGTGCCCTGTTTGTAACTCAAAGTTTACACATGTCAGACGACATGTTATTCAAGAACATATTCCTTGGTTTCTTTATCCAAAGACATCATGTTGGACATGTGAATTAGGTTTTGGCCAGGAAAGGTTTTTGAGGCTACATATAGAAAAAGAACATTTTTATGATTCCATATACTGTAGATATGATACTAACATTCATGGTCAAATTTGGGTTGAAAAAATATCTACTTTAATCAACAGATTCAACAAAGTAAATATGAAATCGTTTATGAATTCAAACAAAAAATTTTCTGCATGTTTAGGAACAATTTGGCTAGAAGACGACCTAGTACAAATACAATATTACTTAGATACAACCCATCAACATCAGTCATTACCAAAGTCTCCTTATCCTGCTCAAAACTTTACAAGTTTGTTACACTGGAAAATACTCAGTATTCTGTTGGATATAAGCAGCCCTCCTGCTAGGTCCTACAAAATTGTGAATTTACAAAAAAGAAAGACATACTCATAATAGGATCCTCAATTATTCATTGGGCCCATCAAAGATCTATTGACATCCACTCTACCGACTTAGGTTTACAAAATTGCAACATTAAGTGGCATGGAAGAAGAGGCATGAAATGCTCTTCGCTTACAGAAACTCTTCACACTGCTACAAAAGATATAATCCCAAGCATTATTATGATTCATTTAGGATTTAATGACATCTCTTTTTCAAGTCCTCTTCCTCTCATAACCAAAATGAAAAATGACATTTCTTTATACATGGAGAATTTTCCAGATACAATTTTTATTTATTCTGAACTGTTGTCAAGAAGATTCTGGGGCAAAATTGAGATCTGGGAGGGAGAAAACAAGAAAACCATAATCAATAGAGAATTAGGATCATTCATGGAAAGAAGGGGAGGGAAAGTGATATTTCATCATAAAATTCATTGGAAAAACAGAACACTTTTTAGAACGGACGGGGTACATTTGACCGAAATTGGAAATGACATTTTACTATCAGACTTCAAAGATGCTTTAAAAATGTTATGTTGATTTTATAGTGGAATTATTTGTAAACTTGTACATATTTGTACAGTATACTGCTTTTATATTTAAATGGCATTAAGTCGGATGTTCTGATTTGTGCCATATCACGGGGCTTATTAAAACGGGGAGGAATGTAGTATTAAAGGTTTATAAAATACTTCGGGTTCGGGATTCAAATATTTGATACGTCACAATCAGCTGATTTACTACCATATTCAGCCAGTTGTGATTATACCCTGGATTGACACAGACGTCTGACTACACTGTCCCGTCCTGAGTCCACAGCTCAGGTGGGTTGTAACTTATTGTTACCCCTCACCATTTCACGAGTTATACTAACTACATAGATTGTATTTCCTTGTACTAACGCACTTCACAACAAATTAAGTACAGTGTATTCAATAAAACATAAGTCACAGTTAGAAAAAAAATACATTTAGATGTATATTTATGTTCGTAAAAGCCGTAACGTTGGTCTCATTGTTTTAGTTCTAAATATTTTGTAAAGCATGTTTCCCGTGTGTTAAAGGCAATAAAAAAAATATGTATATTTTTATTACATTTTGCGTTGTCTTCAGTGCAGAAATAAAATAACGCAAAATGTAACAACGAAAAAGCACGTAATTACATTTTGCGTTGATCTCGACACAAAATTTATTACATTTCGCGTTGTTATTACATTTTGCGTTGTAACAAACCATGTAATAATGTTCAAGAAAAATCCATCACCCTTCCTTTCTGGTAAAGATATAAAACTGAGAGAATTCAAATAAAAAGCAATGCAAAGAATTGAAACAAGCACCCCAAAAATGATCCGATAATCGTAATCGTAAAAAAGCCGAACATTGAATGGGACAAAAATTTGTCCATTTTTTTACGAGTGAAATGTTTTATTGACATTTATAATTAGACAAATACCAGTATCAACACATTTAACTAATGTTGCATATAACAGTGACTTCAGAAGCTGGTAATATAATAAAAATAGGTATGTTAAAATTCCTCTTCGTATTCAAATTATCTTGGGAGATTAACAATGTGTTGTATTTACAAGAACTGAGTAAAAAGTAGAACTATCAAATGAATTTTGTAGCTATTATTTTTTCTTTTTTAGATCTGAAGTATGCTATGATTGTCCATATATTGTAATGGATCCAGTATTTTCTTCAATTTTTTTTATGAAACATTTTACTGAATTACTGACTCTTGCTAACCTCTGTAAAATATGTTTTTAAAAATCTCAAAAATACTTACCGTTGCTTTTAACAAAGTACAACCAATTTCTGTCGTAGAGAAAGTAAGGGTTTGTCGTCACCGAACTGTCCAAAAGGAGGCATGTTTGCAGTGAGTAGCTATACAAAAACGCAACACAAGAGGCCATTCCACTACAGTGGACACTGCATGATAGTTTACTCAACGATGTATTGAACGATATTTTGTAAGTTATGTTATTCCAATCAAAGTGTTTTTGGATGTATTTCTGTTCAATCAGTAAAGAATCAAATATTTTAACGAGAATCAGCAAATATAATGCACATACTTTTCGTTGGAAAACCATGTTCACCACGGTTATGATATACCTGTAAGAATGAGTTTCTATTAGGATCTATGCATGACTGTGCAAAATATTTCTAAAATATCTGCGTACACTTTGAAGGATATTGATGCAATAACCACATAAGAGATGTTTACAATTATGAAGAATTTAATCAATACAAACCTTCTTTTAAGTATTCTTAGACTAGTGAATTTTATGCATGTCGCCAATTAAATATCTCTAGAAAAAAAAAGACAACAGAAAGTTGGTTTTTTTAATTTATTATAAATTATGCAATGAATTGACTTTCTAGATATTCCTATTCACAGTCTGTAAACCACATACAACTAAAACAAGAAAACATTGATGTAACCATCAATTGTCGCCCGGGAAATATATAAAGTAAACAATGAAAATGAGTCCGCTTCGATATATGTGAAAAGGCATGCGTCTAATTGATGGAGACGATAGTCGCGAATATTTTGAAAACTTGTAGTCGGATAAAACTCAATAAAAACGATACCATTTTAAACTTGATCAATTCCTTGAGTAAATGTTGGCTGCTGTTGCCTCATCTGTCCGTCTGTTCATCTGTTAGTCAAGATGTCCCTCTATCCGTTAATCTATCCCTCACAGGTTTATGCATTATTTCTTCACGCATACAGATTAAGTTTATTTTTGGAACATGAGTTAAGGATTTTATATACAGAATCCTGATGTACATTTTAAAGGAAGACAATTATTCTCCTGAAATATTTCTGTCTCTTGAATTAAAATTTGA
>NW_026929893.1:0-11005 GCF_032062105.1 Saccostrea cuccullata
TACCCTACAACATGAAATAAAGCAATTATCATGAAAACACGTGCATGCACATGCGCTGCAATCTGATTGGCTGAAACTTTAAACAGCTATAACTCCCTTGGTTTTCAACCAAACAGGATGGGATTTGGAATATAGATAGATATAATGGACTTCTACAAGTAGGTATGGTCACCATGCACATTCATACACGTGCGTGTACATGTACTGCAATCTGATTGGCTGAAACTTTAAACAGCTATAACTACCTTAGTTTTCACCCAAACGGGGTGGAATTTAGAACATAGATAGATGTAATGGACTTCTACAAGAAGGTATGGTCACCATGCTCATGTATGCACGTGCGTGCACGTGAAATGAGTAAAATCAAACATACACTTGAATGAGCGTATTTTTAAAATGATTTTGGATTAAATACTTTAATATTCAGTGTATTAAAAATATAGATTGTGTAGACAAGATGATATGGTCATGACGCAAATGCATTCACATGTGCACGCGTGCAATACTAAAGTTTAAATGATTTTTGTACACTTCTTTGTAAATGTTGTTAAAATCTCAGATGCATAGAGTTTGTCTTATTTAATGAAGCTTACAGGGAATATGGCACCAAAAGGGAGTTGGGGAGCGTTTGGGGAACATCTGTAACGGTCCCCGTTACAATTAGCACTAGTTATTATTAAGGTCTTCCGTCTCAACGGAAGACCTTATAGTGATTCTATTGTTTCTTCTTATTATTATTATTATTATTATTCTTTTTTCTTCTGACCAAATTTTGTGCAGGGGATTTCTCGTAAACTATTCAGTGGATTTCATTGAAAATTTCAGGAATTATAGGTCATTATATGAATTTTCTATAAAATTCCGTTTCTTGGAAAATTCGCTACCAGTGCCAAGTTATGGGCAATTTCCTGATTTTAAAATGCAATTTTGTCTTCGAATGTTCTCGAAAACGGCTCAAGATATTAACTGGAGACTTGTTAGAGATGATAGAACATGAGTTATAGATGTGCAATTTTGCCTTTGTTTGCGTCGTCAGTACTTCCAGTTGCTACAGGAAGTGAATTCAAAATGTGCCCTTATTCAACTTTTTTTGTTTTTCAATATTTTTGTTTGATGTAATTAATGGTAATTAAGACCCTACTGGAAAAGCCTAATATACAATTTATTTAAGAATTGATCAATCCACACACTAGATATTCGCATTTAAAAATCTGAAGTGTGTCCAAGATGGCGGCGGTCTCCGTAAACTCCGCCATTAAGCAAGTCGCGTTCTAGAAGGTCAGCTGAGCGTTTAGATGAACGAAACTTCTACCAAAAAGATTTATGAAATGTAAAGGATTCTTTAGATTTCTACATCGCAATTACGTTGCATTGAGTATAGTTTTAATATGAGGTTTCCACAAACGTCTGTTGAAATTGCTTTTGTCTGCATATCAAAGTAGAATGCAACATGACTACAAGTGGAAATATGATGACTACAATCTTTTGTTTTGCACCAGGGAAAACTTATCCTAAACCATGGTTATAAGTAATAGCTTTTCAATAAACTTGCCTAACTTAATTTTCACTATGTTTCTGAAGTATTACTTGACTTCTGTTTATTTTTCCACGCATATAAGGGACTCCTACAAGATGGTATGGTCATCATGCACGTGCATGCACGTGTGTGCATTTAGAACGAGTGATATTAAAAATACACTTGAATGAGTAATTTTTAATGCTTTTGAACTGAATCCTTTCATATATAGTACAGTCGCACCTGCTGTTACGGCCACCCTTAATCAGCGGCCACTCGTCATGAGCGGCCAGTTTCAATCCCGCCCGTTCATTTTTTCACTATATTTTAACTCATTTAAGCGGCCACCTGTCTAACGTGGCCAGTGGCCAGTGTTTTTAGGTCCCGTGCGCTCAACATGCCTGTTTTCAGCGGCCATTTTGTCTGTTTAGTCACATGACTTCCGTTTGGCCACATGACCTCGTATCCTCGAGAAGCCAAACATGAACAGCTGATAATGAGTAATTACCGATAATTGCGGGTGTAATTTGAATTCATTCAAGATTTAATGATTTAATTAATATGATTAAATAATTTACTTTTTACAAATGTTTTTTTTTTCTTTTTTGTTCTTTATGTACGAAAGTAAGTTGTTACACAGCTGTTGAATACGTTTATCAATACATTAAAATATACTACAATTTCGCCCGAGGTTATCAAGCCAAGTTTCCAGTCTCGGGTTATAGCCCTACTATGCTATATAATATATATTAAGAAAAACTAAAAAGCTTTACACAGCATCAGGAAATTTTGTTGAGACATTTCATGATTTCGTCTGATGTAAATTGTATTGCTGTGAAACTTTTAAAATTACCATCACAAAACAACAATAAAAACCAATTTTAATAGATTTCTTTCCTAAATTCATGTAAAATGAACTGTAACAAAAGGGATCTCTTGTGACTTTAAGCTTCCTAATTTTTTATGTGTTGAAATTGTGGATTTGGATACGTTTGAAAGTAAATATACAATTGTGATCGCAATTTTTTATTCCTTGGTTTGAAACCTGGAATAAGTGGCCACCTGTCTTATGTGGCCAATTTGTCATTCTCCCACAAGTGGCCTCTTAAAACAGGTTTGACTGTATATTAAAATATATAGATAGTGTAAAAAGATGATATAGTCATTACGCACCTGCATTCACATGCGCGCGTGTGCAATGCTAAAATTTGAAAATAATTGGTATCCTCCCGGGGAAACGTTGTTAAAGTCGAAAATGCACAGAATTTGTTTTATTTAATGAAGCTTACAGGGAATATGGCACCAAAAGGGAGTTGGGGAGCGTTTGGGGAACATCTGTAACGGTTCCCGTTACAATTAGCACTAGTTAAGGTCTTCCGTCTTCAGCGGAAGACCTTCTTGTTATTCTTAGGTTTCTTTTTCACTTTTATTATTATTGTTTTTTTTATCGTCACTTAAATGGTTTTTTGAGGGTCGTTTTGTCCGCACGATTTCTCGTAAACGGCTTTTGATAGACACATGATACTTTCAGGTATGGTAGACCTATGTCTGCAGATTTGCGGAATGTATTTCATTTCTATCGGAAGTGCCGCACATCGGCGCTCGCTATGGCCCGAAAAAAGTCCTATCGCGAATTCCAAAATTTTTGACACCTTTTCTACGATATCTTTTTACCTGGAAATATTTTGTTAAAACATATAGAACAAAAGAATTGTAGAATCCCAAGATCTTTCAAATGATATCTCGAAAAAAGGGCTGGCCCCTAAAATTAAGGGCCTAGAGGGGTCGAAAGGTTTTTCTTTATATCTCAAAAAGTATAGAGAATTTGTAATACATCAAAGAAGCATAAATGTTCAAAATGACAAGCTTAATCCATTGGCGTCGTCAAAATACGCCCGGCGTCGTCACTTCCGGTCAACCGGAAGTAGTAAAAAACGCGTATTTTTGCCTTTCTTGTCAAGTTTTTGGGTAACCTATGTCTCTGGGAGCATAAAAATTAATTTTCCGTCCGTCATCGTCACTTCCGGTCAAACCGGAAGTAGCAAAAATTTGCATATTTTTGCATCAATTAACATAGCTTTAGAGGATTCAAACCATTTTTAGGCGTTAATTCTCATTTTTGTTAAAAATGAAAGCTACTTCCGGTCAAACAGGACGGAAGACCTACTCGTTGCTTTGCAACGAGCTCGGGTCTAGTTATTATTATTCTTTTTTTTTAGACAAAATTTTGTGCAGGCGATTTCTCGTAAACTATTCGGTGGATTTCAATGAAAATTTCAGGAATTATAGGTCATTATATGAATTTTATATAAAATTCCGTTTGTTGGAAAATTCGGTACCAGTACCAAGTTATGGGCAATTTCCTGATTTTAAAATGCAATTTTGTCTTCGAGTGTTCTCGGAAATGGCTAAAGATATTAACTGGAGACGTATTAGAGATGATAGACCATGACTTATAGATGTGCAATTTTGCCTTCGTTTGCGTCGTCAGTACTTCCAGTCGCTACAGGAAGTGAATTCAAAATGTGCACTTTTTCAACTTTTTTTGTTTTTCAATATTTTTCTTTGATATAATTAATGTTAATGGAAACCCTACTGGAAAGGCCTAATATATAATTTATTTTAGAATTGATCAATCCACACACTAGATATTCGCATTTAAAAATCTGAAGCGTGTCCAAGATGGCGGGTCGTCTCCGTGAACTCCGCCATTATGCAAGTCGGGTTCTAGAAGGTCAGCTGAGCGTTTAGATGAACGAAACTTCTACCAAAATATTTATGAAATGTAAAGCATTCTTTAGATTGCTACATCGCAGTTACGTTGCATTGAGTATTGTTTTAATATGGTTTTCCTCAAACGTCTATTGAAATTGCTTTTGTCTGCATCTCAATGTAGAATACAACATGACTACAGGTGGAAATACGATGACAACAATCTTTTGTTTTGCACCAGGGAAAACTTATCCTAAACCATGGTTATAAGTAATAGCTTTTCAAGAAACTTGCCTGACTTAATATTCACTATGTTGAAGTATTACTTGACTTCTGTTTATTTTTCCACGCAGGCTTGTGACATATTAAATGAATAGAAAAGACAAAAATAAGAAAAACATTTTTTTAAAAGATTGTTTATTAAAGGTTATACCGGGTACAAATATTCTTGTAATAAATGCAAGTTATTGAACATAAATAGTATCAGATTTCTTGACCGTCGGAGGGCGAGTGATTTTTTTTTTCAATGAAACATTCCAGTCTTTTCATGAACGTGTAACTCATCTCCACTTTGGGGGGAAACAGGATACAAAATTCGTGGAAAACACTTTAGTGTTACTTGGCAGTATACGATATTATATTTGTATAATGTGATAATTAAAATATACTTTCTAACGCTCGAAAATCCGGTTATAAGAACATACACTTCTAATTTTCATTGAAGCTATCAAATCCATCAAATAAATCAAATATTTCAAAGGAATAGCGTTAAGAACAACTTGTGACGTTTCGCATGAAATAATGTATCGTGACCCGACTTAAGTAGTAGACAAATGGTGGCAAGAGTGTAGAAATATATAACATTGGCATGCCTGTTTATGGAGTTGCATGGAATAAAAAGTTGAATACATATCGAAAAAAAGAAAGAAAACAGTATCATCTGTTCATCACTAATAGATTATCTACCTAAAAGTTACTGTTAAAACTCAAGTAACAGATTCCGATGTGATCATCTTGAGCAAAGTTTAGCAAGCTGGCTGTCATTTTACAATTCCAAACTGAATTTTAAAAAAAAATGTTATGTATGTTGGAATCAAAATAAGCAATCTCGCGATATTCGAATGTTAAATTTGAAGCGGGTTCCCAAAGGTGTAATGGGTACCGCAATGGATTTTCACGTTGGCGACCCGGGTTCGGTCCCCCGTGTGTCCGATTTTTAAAATCACTTTTTCAGTTTGATTTTACGGTTTTTTTTTTCTGAATCGGACGGAAGACCTCTCGTTGCTCGCAACGAGTTTCGTTTCTAGTTATTATTATTATTCTTTTTTTTCTTCTTTGTTCTCCGGTACTTTTTTGTCCGCGAGTGTTCTCAGAAACTGTTCACCCAACTGAGCTAAAACCTTTTTAGGGTTAATAGGTGTGTAGTGTAGGTGTGCGGAACGAAGGTCATTTTGCGCGCATACGCCTGCACGTGAGGGCGCGTGAAATGAGTGAAATGACTGATATACTTTATATAGCCATAACTTTTACATTTTTTGATGAAATACTTTAAAACTCATTATATAAGGTTATATTTATATTGTTGATAATATGACAAGGTCAAATTAGCACGAAGTCACGCGCATGCACCTGCGCTTCGCTTTGATTGGCTGAAACAAAAATCTCAATATCTCTTTTGTTTTTTGACGAAATGCTTTGAAATTTTAAATATTGTCATGAATAAGGGTATCCTACAATATAATATGGAAAAAATTTCATGAAATCACGCGCATGCACGTGCGCTGCAATCTGATTGGCTGAAACTTTAAATGGCTATATCTCCTTTGTTTTTTGACGTAATGCTTTGAAATTTAAAACATAGTCACGCATTAGGATATCCTGCAATATGATATACAAAAAATTTCAAGAAATCACGTGCATGCACGTGTGCTGCAATCTGATTGGCTGAAACTTTAAATGGCTATATCTCCTTTGTTTTTTGATGAAATGCTTTGAAATTTAAAACATAGTCATGCATTAGGTTATTCTACAATATGATTTAGAAAAAGATTCTTGAAATCACGTGGATGCACGTGTGCTGCAATCTGATTGGCCGAAACTTGAAATGGCTATAATTCCCTTGGTTTTAAACCAAACAGGATGGGATTTAGAACATAGATAGATATAAGGGCCTTCTACAAGAGGGTATGGTCATCATGCACGTGCACGCACGTGCGTGCATTTCGAACATTGTCAAGTGAAATTTAATATACACTTAAATGAGTGATTTTTTAAATACTTTTGGACTAAATGCTTTAATATAAAGTATATTTAAATATATAGAAAGTGTACACAAGAATATATGATCATTACGCACGTGCATTCACATGGGCACGCATGTGTAACAGAGTTTAAAGTGGCTATGCGTTGTATATAGTGAGGCCACGCTCCTACTAGCAATAGCTAGTGGGTTAACCCTTTAGCTCATTCGGTAGAGCGTTGGATTTTAAATCTGAGGGTCGTAGGTTCGAGCCACAGTGTGGACACCCCTAGCTAATCGGTCATATTGGCGCCCAACTAAAAAACCCACATGGTGAGTGGTGTTTACAGAGTCTCGTGTGTGAGATTTCTTAGGGGTAAGAAATCTCAAGAAAAAGAAGGGGGAAGTGTAACAGAGTTTAAAGTGGCTATGCGTTGTATATAGTGAGGCCACGCTCCTACTAGCAATAGCTAGTGGGTTAACCCTTTAGCTCATTCGGTAGAGCGTTGGATTTTAAATCTGAGGGTCGTAGGTTCGAGCCACAGTGTGGACACCCCTAGCTAATCGGTCATACATGCAATGTGAAAATTTGAATATAATTGGTATCCTTTTGGGAAAACGTTGTTATAGTAAAAAATGCACAAATGTTGTCTTATTTAATGAAGCTTACAGGGAATATGGCAGCAAAAGGGATTTGGGGAGTGTTTGGGGAACATCTGTAACGGTTCCCGTTACAATTAGCACTAGTTATTATTATTCTTATTATTATTTTTCTTCCTGGGAAAATTTTGTCCGCGAGTGATCTTGTAAATTACACATTCGACTTTATCTTAGGTGAAACCTTTTTAGGGTAAGTAGGCATGTTATGTAGATTTGCGGAATCAAGGTCAGTTTGCGCGCACGTGCTTGCAAGAGCGCGCACGTGCAAAACTTGAAATGACCAATATATAAAGGATATAACCGTAACTTTTCTATTTTTTGACGAAATGTTTTGAAACTCATAATGTAAGGATATATGAGTAATATGCGCAAGATGACATGGTCAAAATAGCAAGATTGTACGTACAAGCACGTGCGCTTCGCTCTGATTGGCTGAAACTAAAGTCTCAATATCTTTCTTTTTTTTTTATAAAATCATTTGAAATTTTGAACATAGTCATACATTAGGGAGATCTACAGCCTGTAATAAAAGAAATGTCATGAAAGCATGTGCATGCACACGTGCTTGCAAGAGCTCGCACGTGCAACACGAGAAATGTCCAATATAATTGATACAGACGTAACCATTTAAATTATTGATGATATGCTTTAAAACTCATATCAGAAGTATATATTAGAAGCATATACAAGATGACATGGTCAGAAAAGCAAGATCTCACGCGCATGCACGTGCGCTTCGCTCTGATTGGCTGAAACTAAAGTCTCAATATCTTTCTTGTTTTTTGACGAAATCCTTTGAAATTTTAAACATAGTCATACATTAGGATATCGTACAACATGATATATAGCAATTATCATGGAAACACGTGCATGCATGTGTGCTGCAATCTGATTGGCTGAAACTTTAAATAGCTATAACTCCCTCGGTTTTCAACCAAATAGGATGGGGTTTGGAACATAGATAGATATAATGGACTTCTACAGGAAAGTATGGTCACAATGCCCATGCATACACGTGCGTGTACGTGTGCTGCAATCTGATTGGCTTAAACTTTAAACAGCTATTACTCCCTTGGTTTTCAACCAAACGTGGTGGGATTAAGAAACATTTGGATTAAATGCTTTGATATTTAGTGAAGATTGTGTAGATAAGATGATATGGTCATAACAAACATGCATTCACATGTGCATGCATGCAATGCTAAAATTTGAATGAACTTGGTACACTTCTGGGTAAAGATTGTTAAAGTCTCAAATGCATAGAGTGTGTCTTATTAAATGAAGCTTACAGGGAATATGGCACCAAAAGGGAGTTGGGGAGCGTTTGGGGAACATCTGTAACGGTCCCCGTTACAATTAGCACTAGTTCAAAATTTACAATTCACTGCTGAAATATAATCACACATAATACATGTATCAGAATAAATTTCTCAACCCCAAAATAATGTTTCAATGAGAACTCCCTATATTCCATTTTCTTTTCTTACAAAGACTCTTTAGAACTATTGTCTCGAAGCGCCTGTCTAGAAAACCGTAGATAAAGGGATTGACTACGTTGTTAATGAAAATGGACCTCGTCACTATAGGTAACACTGCTGAAGCTACTGGTCCGGGTTTGACGATAAACCCGCCCTTAACGGCCGTCCATACACTGATTACTAAGTGTGGAAGATAGCTTAAGATGAAAGCCAGGCAAATAGCAAAGGCAATTCTGGTGATTCTGGTCTTTGACCTAGGTTCTTCTTTAGTTTGACTTTGTTTTGGCTGGCTGAACTGTAGATTTTGCTTCAAACGTTTGGTCGCTAGGTCTTCAGACTGTGACGCCATGTTGGAAATGTTTTCTAGAACTATGGCTTGTTGTCCGTTGCTTTGCAGTGAGGTAGAAGATGTTTTCTTCGATGAAATTGATGACGAGTTGGTATATGCGACTGAGGTGTGGAATGTAATGTGTTTGAAGATCTTTTTACCGATTAGAATGTAAATCACACTCAGAAATATGATCGCAAAAACAAAGAAGAGAAAAAGTGTCCCATTAAGAACTACAGGGTAAATTGTGTTTTTAAACTTGTCGTCTGTTGAACAGTCGTAACCTGTCACATTGTATGGAAGCTGAACGCGCCTTGTTCCTATCACAAAGAAAACCGGCGAAGAAAACAAAATAGCTATTATTACAGCAACGAAACAGAAAATTTTTGCCTTCAGAACTGTCATCTGAGTTTTGAGCGGCCTGCATACTCTCCTATATCTGTCAAATGATAATCCAATTATGTAGAAAATAGAAGTCAGAGCGACGACGGTATTATTGAATCTGAAAAACTTGCACGCTCCAACTGCGTAAAATGTGTACTGAAAGTTCATTTCAATAATCTCAAACGGCATACAAACCGCGGACCCCACCAAGTCTATGATGGCCAAAGCCACAATGAAGGTTCTATGGGTACTGCTGCCAAATTTGAACAAATAGACGAACAACACGGTAAGGTTTCCTGGAACACCAAGCAGCATGAGGATTCCCAGGTAAATCATAGGAGCTAAGCGTCTCTGGACCTCAATGTGATTCAGTTCCTCAAGTGAAAGTTCGTTTCCAAGATTTGTTGTTTCCATGTATGGTAACATCGTAGTGAAATGTATATCATAATCCTTTGATACGACCATCAAGTTGTATTGTATTTAGTTGAAATTCCGTTTTTGTTCATATTAAAATTTGTTAGTCGACCAAGTGTTATTTGCGGAAAATACAGCAGTCCAGAACTATTCCTTCTGCCTTGAAATAGAAGGGACTTGGTAGTTTTCAGTAAGTACTAAATATACCCGTTTTTTATCAATCACTTCGAAAAACGGATATATTCAAAGAATAAAAAAGTACCACCGATAACCATGTACATGTATTAGCAAAGAAAAAGCGTTTTCACTTTTACAGAATATGTATATAAGGGTGTGATAGGATGACTACGGAAGCGTATTAGTGCCACTTGCACACTTTACTTTTTTTTAATTTCGACACTTTAATCTGTAAATTTTACACTTTAATCTGTAAAATTTACACTTTAAACTGTAAATTTTACACTTTATTCTGTAAAATTTACACTTTAATCTGTAAATTTTACATTTTAATCTGTAAATTTTACACTTTAATCTGTAAATTTTACACATTAATCTGTAAAATTTACACATTAATCTGTAAATTTTACACTTTAATCTGTAAAATTTACACATTAATCTGTAAATTTTACACTTTAATCTGTAAATTTTACACTTTAATCGGTAAAATTTACACATTAATCTGTAAATTTTACACTTTAATCTGTAAATTTTACACTTTAATCTGTAAAATTTACACTTTAATCTGTAAATTTTACACTTTAAAGTGTAAATTTTACACTTTAATATGTAAAATTTACACTTTAATCTGTAAATTTTACACTTTAATCTATAAAATTTACACTTTATTTGTTTATTCACATAGTCAATTTAGCATCTTAACACATCCTCAGTAACACACTTTTAAGCCAACAGACCCTGTTTCGTGCATGATAAAATTTAATTCTGATGTTTTATATTAAAGTAAAACTTTTCTTTGAATATACAGTGAAGAGCGTATCAAACATACATGCACATATTCCCGATCACAGGTGCTTGAGGACCACTCCCCCCCCCCCCCCCCAATATAGATTCCAGGGCCTGTTAGATTTTTTCACATAAATAATATATGGATGACACAATTGTGATATAATCTATAAATCCTATCAATTCAGAAAATTTGCTTAAACTAACATTTTATTGGCTTACAGATGTGTTACTGAGGATGTGTGAAGATGCTAAATTGACTATGTGAATAAACAAATAAAGTGTAAATTTTACAGATTAATGTGTAAAAT
>NW_026929894.1:0-10953 GCF_032062105.1 Saccostrea cuccullata
ATATTAGCTCAGTGGTCCAAGTTGTTTAATTTTGCTGAAGACTTTATCCACAACCAGCAGACCAAGAGGACGGGACGATGTTCCTCCGGTATACATACCATCAGACATGACAAAAAAAGCTATTCATGATAAATACTAAAACTGCCTTAATGAACGCCATGTGCAATACTCCACATTTTGCAACGTATGGAATCAATGTTTTCCGCATATACGAATTGCAAAACCTAGAGACGATGTTTGTGCCACCAGTGACGGAAGCTCCGGAAAAGCATTTTGGATGCTGTTTCTGAGGAAGAAAAGTTGGTTGCAACAAGGAAGATGCAGGACCACATCATACAAGCACAAGGAGAGAGGAACATTTACAATGAATGTGTAAAAAGGTCCCGTGACACATATCGCTTACAGAACAAGTTCGTCCATTATACTTTTGATTTCAGTCAAAATGTTTGTATTCCTCACCATGCACGACAAATGGGCCCACTGTACTTTCACACTCTTCGAAAAGTCCATGTATTTGGTGTCCGCAGTGATGGAAAACCTAAACAACTGAATTTTTTGATAAATGAGGATGTAACCATCGGACCAGATGGGGCGAATGTCCAGATTCGGTGATTTCTATGCTGGACTGGGCCTTAGAAAACCATAATTTGGGGGAAGTGTCATGTACCATCCATGCTGATAACTGCTGTGGTCAGAATAAAAATCAATATGTGCTTGGATACTTTATGTGGCGAGTCATGACGAAACAACACAACTCTATAGAGTTTAAGATGCAAATTCCTGGTCATGCGCGATGCCTCATCGATGGAGGATTTGCTCTTATCAAAAAGTTATACAGGCGTTGTGATTGTGATGGCATTGGCCAAATTGAAGATGTTGTGAACAAATCTTCCTCTACGAACTCAGCTGTGAGATACCCAGCATGGCAATGGAGATCATGGAAAGCTTACCTTAGTCAGTTTTTTAAAGCAATGAAGGGTATACGACTGTACCAACACTTTTCCTTCAATACTGAAGAACCCGGCATTGTTACAGTGAAGAAGACCAGTAAAGGGAACGAAGAAAAGATCTCAATTTTAAAAGACAAGGATTTTCAGTTTACAGAAATTAGAAGACCAGATGTTCTCCCCGCAAGTGGACTTTCTGAATCTCGGCTGCGATACCTATTTTCGCATGTGAGGCCTATGTGCGACAAGCATTTCAGAATGAAACTTGCCCTAGTCCATTTACGGAATAGAGTGGAATTAAATGTATAGATATAGTATAAATGATTTTATTGATTTGAACCCTGTCATTATTGTGAACTTTCAAAGAAAAAAGACGAATAATTATAATTATAACATTGTTTACATACAGATTGGGATTTAAATGAAACTGAAAATGTCTTTTTCTTATTCTTTTTTTGATAGATTAAAAGTATATCATATGTAATAATCAAAGAAGAATTTTAAAAAAAAAAGTTATAGATATTTTTTTTAATAGTTAATTCGTATAAGTAAAACTTAAAAATTTTACGTAAAGCAATCATGAATGAAAGAAAATCTTATGCAACGTTAGATTTGCGTTAGAATGGCGTTACGCCGTTTCATGGGTTTCTACATTAGGAATGACGTCATTCAATTGCCTGTAACTTGGTTACTATTAGGATTTAAACAACCAAACTTGGTTATATTATTTTTCAGATCAGTGCCACTTATTTCCAGTGAAAAACTCATTTTCATTAAAAATGTCATTAATACCCCTTTTCCCATAGTGTGGTCCATATCACAACTCATCCGATGCAGTCATTTGTAACTGTTAAGATATGACGTAATAATGAAAAATGAGAGTGTAGCAGATTTCACGTCTTTTTTCAACTCCTGTTAAATTATAAACGTACGTACATGTATCATAAATTTATCTGCCCTAACTGTGGTTTCGTTACGGTGGCATAAAACATAAATTTTAAATATAACAATTCAGTATTATTTTTTCTTCTCTGCATGAAACATATTGAGATAACGAACATAATTCAAGATCAAAAGTTCATAAAACAGTATACAATAGGAGCAGAGCAAACAAAGACCTCGAATCCATCAGATCAGGTGCCATGGAGGACTGAGCATCCCTTGCCACTGGTCACATGCAAAAATATTTTGTAATAAAATTTAAACATAATAGCAAAATAGGTGCGTTGAAGGCATACATTGCCTACACATTGAAATCTAAACCAAGCTGGAAATGTTATGTTTTGGATTCAATTTCAATACTCATGAAAGTTTAACATAACTGCGTTTATTTTTTTTTTCCTTTTGTTTCTCCTGATATAGAATAGAAAATAAAATCAACTGTGGCAAATATGTATTGCTTGAAAATACATTGTGTCTCAATATTAATTTGATTATATTTTTTGTTCGTTTTTGTTTGCTTAGCCTTTTTTCATTAAGGAGAAGGCCAGTGTTGATTTTCAATGCTTTTTGCAGAAGCTCAATGTCAGCTAGCTAGGACCTTGCCTTCCTTCTTCAGAATGTTAATTTTGACAATTTATCATAACTACTGTTTATATTGCTAAATGAATATTTTTTTATGTTTCTGCCGATGCTTTTTTCGTTTTTCAAAATTATTTTCCCGAACTGTTCATAATAACTACATCAACTCATCTTCGTGGTTGAAATAAGGATCAAAGATCAAACGATTGTATCACATTCATTTAAAAGATGATAACATGTGACTACAGTTTAAATCCTTAGTACTCTCAAACATATAGCCAAGGGAAACGATTGCTCAGAAGTGTAATATTTTCATTCAATCTGTTCTATTATTAACCAAACGAATTACATGTAATGACTACTGTAAGTAACCCACTTCAGAGATTGTTCCTCCTGTGTATTCGCAAATTCTCTATTTTTGTGCCCCGCTTTCACAAAAGCGAGGGGACATTAAATCTCATTCGTCTGTCCGTCAGTCTGTCTTGCTGTCCGTCCGTCACATGAACTTTAACCTTGCCCATAACTTTTTCCTATTTTACATGAGTATTCCTTGTGACAAGACTTTTCACAAGAAACCCCCAAATTTGACCTTTTGACCTTGACCTTAAAGTTTGACCCACTTTTACATAAAAATTCCAAATTTTTATTTTGGCCATAACATGTGAATGGTAGATACATGTACCATAGTCTAATCATTCTACTGAAAAATGTGAACTAATTGCAACAGTATATATTTTAATGCAGATTTATAGATAAGCTATTAGTAACTCACATATAAAAAGTTTAGAAAAATTCACTCAGGGGAAGGTTGGGAAATCGAAAGATTAAAATTAGGGATGAATATGAATTTAGAATTACCCATTTGCACACCGTACTTTTTCTACATGAGCTTTCTATGACAGACAGCCTGAAAACAATAGCCAATTAGCATTAAAGGTTGTTATTTTAACCTGTAGTTTGTTATGCAATCAAAACTAAATCAAAAAAATTATATAATTTTATTTCCAAAGAAGTGAAGTTTTGACTTCCACACCGGCCAAATATCATCTACACATATATAATGGTTGCAATTACCATTCAGTATGGAACGCTGTTTGTATTCACAATATTGTATGTGAAATTCCTAAATGTGAATGTGTTTACTTTCATTTTATTTGTAAACACCTTATGGACATTTATACCCCAGTAGTTTTGGAATTTATACAGGAACAAAAAATGTATGGAACACAGTTTGTGTACAAAATAAGTCAAAAAAGCCTTTTTAAAGAATTCTGCAAGGAAGCTTATCAGACAAGTACATGTACAATTTATATCAGAGTTGTTACAATTGCATCATCACAGAATATATTTTGATTAAATATCTAGAAAATTTATAGAAATTTATCATTTTGAAATAAAGAGTACAGAATTTATGGAATCTCATGAACAGGATTTGATTTGAAGTTAAACAAATCAAATATTTAATTTCATTCAGGTATCTCCGGAACTTAAATTTGAACTGTGTGATTCAAACAATGTTTTTGCTCTCCAAATTTACTGCTTATTGCTTTTGTAAAGAGTAGCGAACCTTATATAAAAAGCTAATTGATATTGACCTTTTTCTCTATAAAGACTGCACCATGCATCTATACATGTGGAAAAGCTGCATTTTGTTTATAGTAATGGAAATAATTCAAATGGAATCGTTTAGACAGAATTAAATGCTTAAATGCTCTTTTTAAAAATTTTTAATGTAACTTTTTAACAAAATATTTTAAACACATTTCTAAAAACTTAACTTCTTGTAGATCTGATCATCATATGGTCATTTTTGCAACAGTAAAATGCCTGATGCGGCAATTATTGAAGCTCCATTTTATAGGACTGGTGACAACGGCGTTTTCATGAACATGCTTTAGAATGTGAACAATCTGGAACACTTTCAAAGTAACTTCTTAATAAGAGCAACATTGAAAAAAAGAAAAGTAGATGGACGTGAATCTTTCTACTGCAATTGTATATTGTTTAACGTCCCTCTCAAGAATATTTAATGCATTTGGAGATGCCACTACTTGCCGGTGGAGAGCTGCACATTTTGTTTCTATACTCAGCACTTAGGGCCATTAAGCAGTGAGGGATCTTTTTCGCGCCAGTGCCTGCTGCGACACGGGACCTCGGTTTATACGGTCTTATCCGACCGGTCTCCACATCCCACAGTGGGATTCGAACCCGCGACATAAGGATCGACTCCTTACTTCGCAACTCTAGAGCAGATGCTCTAACCACTGCACCATGCGGGTGAATTCCTAGATTAAAGCCAAAGTCTTATAATTTCTAGTACTGTTAGGATAAAAATATTTGGGGAAAATATAACAAACATTAATAATACTTTTACATATGAATTTGAACAAGTAAAAATTGACTACCAGTATCTACCAAGAGTTTAACATTTAATTCTTCCTTGAAACAAATACCTGGCGTGCTTTCTTTTACTTCATTCCACTTGTATAAGTGCTTTAATTTGACCTTAGATTTTTTTTTTTATCAATAAGAATAAGATAATCTACTGTGTGCTTTCAATTGCCCCCACCCTCTTATATTAACATTACATAGCAACGGTTTGAAATACATTAAGATTTAAGAAGGGTAAAAATATAATAATTATTAACTGCACAGGGCCTTTGCGCGCACATTTCACGATATTTTGTACGCAATTCAATTTAATTACTGTTGATTCGGCTACATCTTGGTCAACAATGATCATTTTCAAGGGATAACAATTTCAGATTTTATCCTAAAACGTGTCTTATCTTCATATTATTGAATATAGTTGAAGGTTACACTGAAAAAAAACTTCAAATATTTTTGGAATATCACCATCCATGAAGCAACATTAAATGTTGCTATGTTCCTATCACACCGGAGAGCGTGGTTTCATTATATGGAGGGTAAAAAAAATGCATTGAGCCACTTGATATGAGTAAGATAGCATTTTTATTAAACTCATGACAAGAAATACCCTGTAGGGTACCAAGGTGGGGGGTGGGTTCAAGTTCTGATCAAGCAAGAACCATCATACTCATTATAGTGTACAAGCATTATATGATACTGATTTAAGCAGAGTATTTTTTTTTTATTTCTGAGCATTTTATACAAGTCACCAAACAATCATATTGCAGGGACTCAAAACTGCCATGGTGTCACATGTTGAAAGAAAATTTTCTGAAGGGTGGACAACACAACTACAATGTAATCTATGGGGAACAGCTTTGCTGTGCGTAAAAAAATTTCAAGATTTCAGAATATTTTTTGACAAAAAAAAAATAACAACCTACCTAATCCAGAATAAAAACATAAATGTATTTCAGGGAGGAATGGGGTTCTATGAGATCTTCCCACAATTTTCTTCATATGGGAAAACCTTTCAGTTACAGGAGGGATACGGGTTTTTTTTGGGGGGAGGGGGCATTTTCTACTACTTTTTCATAAAAAAAATTCTTATTGGGGGATGTCCCTGACCCCTCTAAATCTGCTCCTAATTATTTTTGGATATTACTTTTCATATGAATTAAAACATGTTTATTGTTTCTTTTGGTGATTGAGTATATTCGTGCTATACTTAGCATTGCTGAATACCGAAGTTTTTCATGTAAAATTCATTTATAATGTATCCATGGTTACTACCTATTTACAGAAATCTTCTAAATAATTTCTTTGAAGCATGTATGGCAAAAGAATGCATTTTGAGATGTGTGTAAACTAATGTAGTGACTGTATTCGTGTTTGTAAAGGTTCATTGTTCAAAAGTAGATGACATTCTCAATTTATACTGTTTCCATGGCAACCAACACATATATAGAAGGAAAATTTAATATTTTCCAATTCAGTTCATTCAGTTAAGTTTATTTCCCTACTTACATGTTTTTTTTTTTAAACCAGTATAGAAGTTTCTACTTTACATTGTTCGTTTAACACTTAATCAGAGTGAACACAATACATCCCAAATAATTACCTCAATTTTTCAATTTTCCCATGTATAAATTTTTCTAAACTTTTTGTTATATATTCAGATCATATCATAGATTGATTAAAACTAAGTTTTGAAACTGTTGCAATTAGTTCACATTTTGATGGAAAATTTGATAATTTGACTAGACTACCAGGACTTTCACAAATGATCATATCTATTCTTTGTGACAAGACCTTTTATTGGATATCATCAACCTTGACCAACTGACCTTGGAGATTTCTTTATTTGTGAAAAAAATAATCTTGACCATAACTTTAGAACGGTAAGGGATAGAACTCTATATACTTTACATATCTTATTCTTGTGAGAAGACCTTTCATTGGATACAAAGAACTTTGACATTTACCTTGGAGTTTTTCTTACTTTTAAAAAACAATCCTTGACCATAACTTTTAAAGGGTTAGGGCTCAGGCGTTCATGTTTCACATATTTAATCCTTGTGACAGGAACTTTAATTTCATTGGATAGAAAGGATGAACTTGACTTTGGAGTTTGACCTACTTGTGACCCATTGACCTTGGCCTTAAATTTAAAGAAATCAACTTCAGTGATAATTTTTAATTGACATATGATAGTGCGTTCATTGTTGAGACTGTAATAAATCCGAATTAGTAAAATGGATTGAAATAGTTTTTGAATCACCCAATCAAATTTTATGTGTAGCCACAGTGTCCTGTTATAGCTATGGTGTCTTGATGACTTTAGTTTGTGTTTGTGTGTCTTTAGATGGTATCCGTGACTGTGATTTTTATAGGGTGTGTTTTGGTAGTTGCTGACTTTATCGGGGAAAAAAACAGAATTGCTGGTTAAACCACTCAGTTTGCAGTTACAGTGATATAACGTAATAAATTTGATTATTGGTTTGATTGTAAGTTATTCCGTCGTTACAGTTCGTTTTTATTTAGTTTGCTAATTATTATCAAGATAGGTCCAAGGAAAAGGTATATAAAGTGAATTTAAGTCAGTTGTTTGCCATTGCTATTGAAGTTTGTGTTGATTTTACATTATAAACGCCATTCTTAGGAAGGAAACTTGGTCGCAACCAATTATAAATTGTGTGTACATTGTAATAATGTTACAAGACAATATGTCATAAAAAATGACATCTCACCCACAAAAACACCAAAAGAGGGGGGCCACAATTCTCTGAATTTGTTATGATTTATTTAAAAGAATTTTTCTATCCTTAAGCTGCTACAATCTGTAAGAGTGTCATATATTAATAACTTTTGAGTATTTTTGAGTAGGGAAAGGGTTCAAGGATCGTGCTGAAATCCCATCAGAGCTTCCAGATAATGTTAACATTGAAAAAAGATTTTAATTTTAAAAATATGCATTACAAAAGTGTTTGGAGAAAAATCTCATGGGTACAGAGCGATTTAATAAGCCTTTCCTCCTTACACTTCAAATGGAAATAAAAGAACAAAGTTTGTGTAATCTTGATAACAATAAATAATTATCATCAGGAATGGAATTTTAAACATTAAAAATCGACACAACATTGCTTTGTAGTACTTACAAACGTTTGAGTTCCTTTCTTTGCACGGTGTTCACTTTGTTTAAAGCATAAAAAAGCAATGCTATGATAAAACATGAATTGTTAGAAGTGCTTTTGACTGTAACTTAGAAGAGGTTCTATTAAGTGACGCGACGCAAATGTGACACTTAAGAATAATTTTGTATCATAAGTGGAATTATCCTGAACAGATCCTACTAGGTAATCTGAATGAACAATTTATATTAGTGAGCATTTCAGAAAGAAAAAAAAAATCTTGTGATATATAAAGTAAAGTATATGGTTCATAATTGTTTAACAAATGGTTTCATTTATTCAATATTACGCTCCTTATACAATGAAAAAGCACATGTCCAATGTTATTTTTTTCTCATTTTTCCTGTGTATGATAAATGTTTCAAATACAGGAAGAAGATATGGAGATAACGGACAGTATTCAATCTCAAAGTCCAAAAAGTAATGCAAAACAAGGGCAGAGCAAACAAGGACCCTGGAAACATCAGAGGTGGGATCAAGTGCCGTGGAGGATTGAGCATCCCCCGCCTATAGCTACCGGTCACACCTGCCATGTGCTCCTTGTCATGATCAGGAAATATAGGGAAAAATCCGTCGTCAATTCAGTTTATAAATAATGCACTAACAATTGGTATGAAAAACGTCAGTCAGCATTTGACCCAATGATATATTGTATTTGCTGACAAGGTCATTGTATTGACCATAGAATTTACATGGGAAATAATCTGTTTTTCAGGGCAAATAAAATATTAGTGAGAAGGAAAATAAAAACGCGCATGGTAATGCACGGATAAGAATTTTTTTTTTTTTTTTTTTAGAAGAAAAGGTATCAAAGTTTATTCTGAAAAAAAGGATTATTCTTATCAGCAATTGTAATCAATTCCATATTTTTGATCGATTGCAGTTTGTTGTGAAATCCTTATTAATCAAAACGCACTCATTTCATTCGATTTCAATGTTCAATTCTAATCATTAATTCTTATATATACTATGTCTTTATGTTAAGGAGAAGAACTAGTAAGTTGTTAGAACTTGTTTCTTATCCTTTTGCTTTTCAATAAAATAATAAAATATGTTCAAAACAAAACAAAAACAATTCTTATGAATTTCTTTTTGATATTTTTTACCATTACAAGCCCCACGTTAGAAATCTTCAACTTGAATTAACAAAAAAGAAAACATTCGGTATATTAAATTAATTAGAAGATACTTTGAAAATGCCTATGGTATAATAAATCGACAAGGCGAAAGAAAAGAAAAATTGCAAAAAATATTATATATAAATTTAAAATTACTTCACAAATCTAACAAATATGTCACTTTAGATTCGTAGTCATTGCAGACGAATTTTGTGAACATATATGATGGAAACACGTCGTCAAAGGTGCTGAAAGAAAGAATGTGAGGCATTCACAGAGTTGTACGTCATCATAAACGGAACACTTATCGATATAGAGATGCAATTCCATTCGTCGCCAAATTATGACACCATCTACCGGGTCCATAGGTTCAGAGCGGACTACAAAGGGTAATCAGTGTTAAACGATTCCTTGAGGCAGTGACTAACGAGAGAATAGAATGGGCTACGAAGTCACAGAACATAATTTCTAATTAACATGTCAATTATGTTCTACAGAAGCAGACACAGCAACAGAAACCTGCTCAATCCAATACCAATGAACTTGATTGATTGTTTATTTTTAACGTCCCCCTCTATTTTTCACTCATATGGAGACGTCACCGTATGCCGGTGAAGGGCTTCAAATTTTGACCTTTTCTCGGCACTCAAGGCCATTGAGCAGTGTGGGATCTTTATCGTGCCAACGCCTGCCGCTGACATGGGGCCTCGGTTTTTAGCGTCTCATCCGAAGGACTCTTCAAAGTGCCGAGCGCATGGCGAAGGAACAGTAGCTACCCATTATTTTTATCGACTTAGGTTAGTCGCGGCCGAGATACAAACTCACGACCTCCCGATCACGTAGCAAGCGCTCTACCGACTGAGCTACCGTGAACGGTCCAATGAACTTGAAGTGAATCTGTCAGAATTTGATTGCATCCCTTAAAAGAGCATCCGTTCACTCATTCGAAGTTTCCCCCAGGCAATACAGGCGTGCATTCAATCAAGGGGAGGTCATACCCAGTGTTGTTGTTTGTCGTGGCTTAATTTGGATAAAACGAACTGCGTCCATAATTGTTAGTCATGCTCTTTTGTCCAAGACTAACTTTATTCAATAAAACTACATGACAAGTATAGTTTTATGTAATCGCTAATGTATAGAAACTAGGAGACTTATTGTTCACAGAACAATAAGAGGTCTTTCCACCTTTTGAATTTCAATTTCATTTAATATTTATCTATTTAAAATTAAATTTCATAAAAAAGAAAACAAGGAATGGCTTAAAAGAAGAAAAAAAATGAAAATGATTTTTTTTTAGGTGACCTTGACCTTTGACCTTCAAGTCATATTCAAGGTCAAAGGTCAAGGGTCACATTGTAATTAACCCCATGCCTCTATGACTTATAGTTTTAAAGTTTTAAGGTTTACTGGTAAGCACTAAAGCATTTATTGGGCTGTAACTCATTCAAGAAGTCACCAGATCCTTTCGCACTTGAACATAAAACTTGTGCCTAAAGTCCCTGAAGACATTAGTGAAGGCTTTATGTCTCTGCGGTTTACGGTTTAAGAGCAATAGCAATAAAAATGTTTTTTGCACAAGGGGCAATAACTTTTAATAGGGTCAATCTTAAGGGACAAGAATGAAATCTTTGACACAGTTTTAAGAGTACATATAAATGATGCATAGACATTAAGCATATGTTGAAAGACAAAAGAGATATGAAAAGAGCTAAATATCTCATTTTTGGAATGACCTTGACCTTTGACCCTTACATGAATTTTTAAATCAAAAGGGCAATGAATCTTATGCAGTTGGTCTATGTTTTC
>NW_026929895.1:0-10949 GCF_032062105.1 Saccostrea cuccullata
ATCGACGACATATAGTATTGTCAATTGTAATTTCGGTCCCTACGTCGAAACATATATCCTGGTGAGCTTGAGATAAAAAATATACCACAGGGTCTGACAAATCTCTTTCATACTTGGATAATTTACTTGAAAAAGACGTTAATGGTAATCTAACAACAAAGCTCTATGATAAACGTGATAACTTTAACTTTTCTATCGTCAGCTTCCCTTACTTATGAAGCAATATACCTTCATCACCTGCATACAGAGTGTATATATCTCAGTTGATTCGATACGCAAGAGCATGCTCTACATATGAACATTATTATAGACAATGAAGGCAAATGTAAAGTTATATAGGATTTATTGATTGTTGTTGGCGAACGCGGCCACGGCCTTAGGGCTGCCGGATGATAAATTGGCAAGCCCTAAAATCATTATACATTACATTAAACATTACATTATATGCATTACATTAAATATTATGCCACATAAACAGCTTGAGGGCTTATAGTTTTAACCACTGTCCCAATGTGGAGCCCTCAAAGATAACATTATGCATTATTCAAACATTGTGGCATCCATTATTAATGAATATACATTATTCATTATGCATACATTATGTATTTCATCATTAAACATTATTCATTATGCATACATTATGCATTTCATCATTATACATTATGACATTGTACATTATGACATTATACATTATACATTATTGGCTTTATGATTGAAAAAGATAGACAAAATTATACTGGTACTGGGAACAGATACTCAGTATAATAATGCTATCAAATCTATGAAAGCCAAAAGCGTCGCGAAATATCGCCACATGGTTGTTCAAGCAAAGGGAGAACAACCACCGCCAAAAAATTTGGAGGATGAGCGACGCTTAAATTGACCGGCACCTACGTTCGCCATTGGAAGAGCAGACTTGTTGCAATTTACTTTGTAAATTATATAGAAATATGTCATTGCCAAGGTCGGAAAGATGAACACCATCTTTAACAAATAATCCGTTAGAATCCCAAGATATCTCGGGATAACTGATATAAAAACCATTATTAACAACAAACAATTTGCTCATAAAACTGTTAATTCTTTTGACTGCCAGATTTTGAGATTTAACATTCTTACTGTAGCGCCATGAAGATCTGGGAAGAATATGGGACCACCCCATGATAGTATTTGGAAGTTTAGACTGAATCATTTGAATTGTTTCTTTCATCATTACGCGTAGATCAAGTAAAGACACATTACCCATATCATTACCACCACAGTGAACAATTAAAACATCAGGTGATGGTTCATACCTTAGTAGTAGCTGAATGCGGGGAAACAGTTTTTTCCAAGTTAGGCCACCCTTGCCCTGCCAAAGGATGTGATAATTAAGACGTCTAAGACCCAAATGAGATTTTTCGGGTGAAAGGCTCGCTCGTTGAAAAGCCCACTTGATAATGGATGAGCCGACTATCCAAACACTTTTTTCTTGCCCTATCGTAATAAAATATATTTCACTGATTTCTAATATAAGTTTTATAAGCATTTGAATACCATCTACCTTTTTTCATGATCTCGGATTCAGAATGGCCTTTTGTAAAACTGTCCGAGGCAGCCCCAATACGGAAGGAGTGGGAAGTGTAATGTGAATTTGAAAGGCCTAAAAGATTTATAGCTTTATTAAGGACTGAAGTAAATTGATAACGGGTAAGCGGACTGCCGTCTATGTGAACAAAAAGGGGGCCATTAGTTTTTGGTCTGACGGACAAATATCTTTGTAAATGAAATAGGGGGCATATAACTGGCATAGGTGACTCGTTCAATTGAATTCTTGAACCATTTCCTGTTTGATCAGTCTTTGAATAAGGGACTGTTAACAATAATATTTTCTTTTTTACTGATTGATCGAATAAAATTTGTATATCGTTGATGCTGATAACATGATGATTGTCATTTGTTTTATTGCATGTAAATTCACCGACTCTCAAAAAGGCATGATACGCTAATGAGAATGCAGAGCAAAATAGATATGTTTCAAATTTGGAGGAGCATACTAGACTTGAGCTTGGTATAAGCTTTTCCAAAAATTTTTCCGTAATTGGTAACCTACGATCAACTGACTTACGAGAACGTTTTATACCCTCTAATAATTTTCTAACTAGAAAGCATTGAGTATAATCAGTGGAACCTGTCAACTTGCATTTAAAACTTATACCCGATAAGTAAGATGATATTGTGCTGTACGCTAAATCTCGAAGGGACAAGTGAGCGATGAAAATACACAAGTGAGATAGGGGAGAACCCCAAATATCTTCTAAACCATATTCATTCCTGAAAGTAGAAAATATCTTTAAACTATTTGAGTACTGTAGTTTCGTGTTAGGGGCAACTGACTTGAGCGTTAAATACTATATTTCAGCTCTAATATCATCTTCGTGAAATCTTCTGGGATGGGTACAGGATCTTTGTCCGCTTCTGGTGCGAGAGCCCGGAATCTTTCCCACTGTTTTCGGGAAATAGAATCAGCGATAGAATTATTGCAACCACAAATATGTTTAGCTTTAAAATACATATTGTTAACTATTGAATGGAGAACTAGAGGACGCACTAATTCCATTACTCTTTTAGATTTAGACGTCTTCCTATTTAGAATAGATACTAAAGCGACGTTGTATACATTATTTTTTTTGTTTTGGAAATGATTTTTGAATAACGCAACTGCCAAAACTATTGGAACTAATTCCAAGAAAGTTATATCCGACATCATGTCTGCATCCTGCCACTTAGTGGGCCACGGAAAATACGCCCAGTGACCTTGTAAATAAACGCCGCAGCCAAGTTGTTAATTTCCTGCGCTGTCCGTATATAAGTGTAGCTCGAAATTTGAAAGCCAATTAATCTCTAAAAAATTGAAAGTGCCGTTGAACTGTTCAATGAAACTTAACCACACCTGTAGGTCGCTCTTCATACCTGCATTCACCCTTATAAAATGAGACGGATGTTTAATCCCACACATGGTATCACAAAAACGACGATTAAAGGCACGAGCTGCAGGAATGGCTTTAGCGCAGGAATTAAGAGACCCTACTAAGGACTGTAGCTCTTTTAATCTTATTTTAGTTTTTCCCAAAATTGTCTCGATCGTTTTCTTAAGTTCAATTGTTTTTTCTTTTGGTATACCTATAACCATTTTTTCTGTGTCAATTTCTATACCTAGAAAAACCAATGAACCAATGCGTGGGACCAACAGTTTTTTCCTCTGCTAGCGGAATTCCGAATTCACGACAAGTATTCTGAAAGTTTGACATTAATAATTTACATACTTTAAAATCTTCTGCAGCAAAAATAAAATCGTCGAGGTAATGGTTTAAAGTTTCTATTCCTGTTTTTGTGACAGTTACCCACTGTAAAAAATGAGCAAATTTTTCCCAAAGGGCACAACTTGCCGAACATCCCATAGGTAAACACATATCGTAATAAAACCTGTTATTGAATTTAAAACCAAATAATTCATGATCCGAAGGGTGTACTGGTAATAACCGAAATGCTGATTTGACATCCTTTTTTGCAAGAAATGAGTTTTTACCTAGTGCTGCAATCATTTCTAAGACTTCATCAAAAGGTGTGTAGTGAACCGTACAATAATCGGGATCAATAAAATCATTAACACTATTTCCTTCAGGAAATGATAGATGATGTATTAATCGCCAACCCCCGTCTTTTTTAGGAACGATACATATAGGTGATATTCTAAAATTTTGCAAGGGCACTTGATCAAATGGACCTTCGACACGACCTAATGCAATTTCTTTGTCTATTTTCTGCTTAACTTCGTTCGGGTGCTGCGAAGTTGAAACTAAATTAGTACATGTCGATGAAAAACGCTGACCTGAATATTTGATTTTAAAACCACTATTAAAACCTTCTTTTAATGCGATTGCATCTAAAGTTTTTGGATACATATCCAAGAACAAAACCATATTGTTCACATTAATAGGTGTTGTTAGGTGTTGTTCCTGGTTTTCTGATAATTTGATGACTGTGGTTTTTTCCAGAAGCGACGAAAAAGATGAGAGTTCTTTTCATTGTTAGACGTGAGGGGTTTGTTTGAATTTTGATTTGTTTCTTGACACTTTGTTGCAGGGTGCTTACCAGTACATTTCAAACATTTGTGACTATATTGACAATAAGGACGGACACAAAAGTCTTTGTTGTTGAAATCGAAACACGCTTTTTGTTGAAGTGTATTTTGTCTAGGAACACTTGAAGAATTTACATATAAAAGCCACAATTTTTGGTCGATTTTGTTCCAGGGAATACAAGCATTTCTTGCTTTCTTAAGACAAAATTGCCTGTCATATTCCCTCCAACCAAAACCTGTTGACCGGCTAGCAGCGGCTTTTACATTTGCCATATACTTAAGCAACTGTTGCGCTTGTTTTGAATGAGCACCCAAGTATATACTCATGAAAATAAAAAATGCGTCTAGCCATGTTTGAATGTCTACAATCTTAATTTGACTAACTGGTTTGACAGACAATTTACCATTGTTTAGGACCAATTTGTTCTCTGGATGCCTATCAAGTAAACTGTGCAACTCAATAAATTCACCTTTAACAATTTTTTGTTTTGTAGATTGCGGTACATGCATACCCTAAGTCATCGTCAACGCTTGTTATTGCATTATTTAATTCTAAACATGAAGCTAAATTGCTTGATTCTAAACTTAAAGGAACTAAATTAGTACCTTCTTTTGCCACTGGCTGTTTTGGATTAATTACAACGTCAATCTGTTGTTCAGATACGTCGCCTGCGGCCACTGTAGTAGTTGAAAATCCATAGTGTTCTGGCGGAGCTTCTTTTTGTGGCTGTGCCGGTGTCAGGGTAGCGTCTTGCCTGTCCGTAATAATGGACTTGATGGTCTGTCTCAATTCAGGGAGGATTAGCTCCGATGAGGCTACTTCCTCGATGCTTATTCCCTGTGTCGTAAATGGGGAAACTTTTGGCTTTTTTCCTGGTAATCTGGCTTTCCCTGCTAATTTTCTTTTTCCTTTTGACGACTGGGCCTCCGCCTTGTGTGACGTCTGGCGAGGTTGCATAATACCCAGGTACAGGAATAATTTTTCCCGCAGTTTTATCGGGTGCAAGTGAACTAATGTTGTCATTGCTATAATAATCTGATTTATTTTGAAGTGAAATAAATTGTAATATCTAAAACGAGGTATATTATTGACAAGCAAGTTGATGAAACAAGAATATCTGCAGTCTCGTTTAAAGTCAATACTTCGTAAGTTCTATGGTCGATACAATGACCTTATCAATAAATATAATTTATCATTGAGTCAAATGCTGACTCAAGTTTTTCATACTTATTGTTAGTCTATTATTTATACATTGAATTGACGACGGATTTTTCCGTTATTTCCTGATCATGACGAGGATCTCACGGCAGTTGTGACTGGTCAGCAGGGGGTGCTCTCTCCTTCATGGCACCTGATCCCACCTCTGATGTTTCGGAGGTCCGTGTTTGCTCTGCACCTATTTTGTATTGTTTTATGGTCTTTGATATTGAATACTATTCATTATCTCCATATCCTTCTTTTGCATGAAAACTTCGACAAGTTGCACTTTCTTTACAAATCTAAGTTGATTTTGACTCTTTTGCAGGCGAGTATACCAGAATCTGTCCTATTTCCTGTTTTTCTACTATATGCTGATTGGTTTATTCAGATGTGTGTACCGGGTCATAGTGTCCATGTGTTTAGGAATATTTTACATAGCGCGTATGGATAGATCCTTGTTATTTCCTGGATATGAACATCGTGATATCGGTGAGTGTATCAATAAATTATATTATTATATAGCTAATAAATAGTCTCTAATAAAATATTACCAACAATCTAGAGAATTTTTGCGTTCAATATCACGACGTTTTATTGAACGCTGACTTTGTACACTGTATCACGTATACGAGTATGCCCGAAACATTCCGAATTCGAGTATTCAATATCGAACGCCCCTTTGTAAACAAAAAAAGTCGTCTGGTTAAACTTTCATAGCGAAATTAACGAAATGAAGTGGCTTCTAGGTAAGATATGTTTATTTTTCAAACAAAATGAAATTATTTATTGAAAAATTTGTACGTATCAGACCCATTAAAACCTAAATAAGCAAATCATATCGCTCGATAGGGTCATCGATATGATGCGATATTGATTGCTTACAGGACAGACATTAATTTGAATACTGACATTTAAAAAATCATTAAGTAGCCTTTTTTAAGTTGGATTGATTATTATAAATTATGTGAAAATGTTTAAGATATATTATAAAGGAGTTATTGAATTTATATCGCAAGCTCGTGTATCTGAACAACCAACTTGTGCCAATATTCACCGATATAAATTCAATGACCCTATAATATAATTTAGCCCATGCCTGACGTACAAAATTAAACAACTTTCATTTACTTGATGCTAACCTTTCGTCTTATAATAAGGTCTTTTAAGATTTCAAAATTTAATATGTTGACCAATATATAAATATATATTATTATAACAGTAACTTGATCCGAAGGGTCATATCACGTCGAGTTGACAGGCGCGGATCATCAGATCAAACGAGACGCGAAGCGTCGAGTTTGATCTGATGATCCGCGCCTGTCAACGAGACGTGATACGGCTCTTCGGATCAAGTTACTGTTATAATGATAAATTTATTATATACCCCCTTATAACTGGCTAAATAAATTAGAAAAAACCTTTAGAGAACAATTGTATAATATTAATCCATTAAACAAAGCATAATTACAAGGGACTTTTTAACGCGCAAGAAAAATGACGTCATATTTCTGCGTACTACGTCATCAGTTTCAGAGAGTGGTGATATGGATTCAGAAAACAACATGTTGGTGATCCGGAAAATCGGATCACGACGTCACGTGATAGCGTAAATTCAACAGTTGAGTGATACACGTTAGGTATATAATAAATTAATATTTTTGCTTGCCGTAAGATATTCTCAGCTATTTTAAAATAATTGAATCAAAGTATATTAATCTCTAAATGAATTAATTTTAATTTAGTTTTTATTTCCATTTTATTATAAGCATGTTTCTTCTGTTCAAGGTTATATGACATATCTTGGTTCTCTGGAGGTTGAACTTCACCATTGTCACCCGGTAGTTGTTGTCTTCTGTGACCAGATGATCAAAACTGTGAAAAATATCTCTACTAAATCCGCGCAGAGCCTTAATTCCCCGGATGATCCTGCTTATGAAAACAGGATATGTGGGCTCTCCAGTGTTTACACACGTAAAGTAAGGAATAGGTGGCAAAAGATGAAAACCATGATCTCTAACCAGTCTCTTTGCAAAACTTCGAAAACAAACATTTCTTTTGAGCATCTTCTTACTGCCAGGAAAACCTTGGTGGGATCCACAAATCAATCATCTTACCTCTAGGTAAAAGTATAATGAGAGTTGACTAAAAATTCTGGGTAATTATGTAGTTTTGTAGGATAAATATTAGATCTACATATAAAAGCTTTTAAGTCTTGAGACTAAACTTAGGATATGAAATTAGAATCTCTGGATGTTATAACTAGTTTTTTTAATCAATTGATATTATTAGGAATAGTGTACCTCTGCTAGAAAAAAAATCTACATGCATTTCAAATATACCTCTGAGAAATTATGAAATACAAAAAAGAAAGCAAGTTTGTACTTGTTCTTAGTTTTTTTTTTATCTCTATCCTGAAAATATCCTATATATTAGCACAAAGAAAGATGATATGAAATTTAATATATCCAACTTTGAGATAATATTAAAAACGCACTTATCCCGTTACAATTGTGGATATGAATATCAGAAGTTTCTTGTTGTTGTTTTATAAGTATTAAGAAAACGCATTTTTTGCTTTTGTATTCGTTTTCTCCCAACGTGATGTAAACATTTGAATGACTTGTCAGTCTATTATGCACATCTACATGTATCATTTAAGAAAAAATGAGTTGGTGTTTTGTTTTCTTGAAATTTGGCATTTTAGTGTATCTTTCACAGACAGAGAATCGTTTTATGCAACGCTTATTCTAATTAAGTTGATGGAAAATTGCCATTTGATAAAAGTAATATTTTAAATATTCCTTTGTAATTTGTTGTTTTGCATTTAGGAAAATGTCGCATATAGGATTATGACTTGTGTGATTTTTTATTGGTAAAAAATCTGCAGCTTAAAGACATTACAATCCAAATATTATATTTGTCTAATATTGTATTGATTTTTTTTTTTTACATTTTCAGAAAAAATAATGATAAAATTAAATAATTTGTATATTAGTCTAGATATTGTTCTTTGATAATGTTTAAAATATTTCTGATTAATGTGTCAAAATTAGGTAACATAACCATTGCTTTTTATTATTAAAGCTTCACTTTTTGTAACTTCTTTGCTTCTATGGAACGAGTAAAATCTTGATAATCTAAGAAATCAAGCTATAATTAGATTTAATACAAAAAATCAATTGGATCAAAAGGAATTGGAATTAGAGCAAGCACGGACCTCTAAAAACTTCAGAGTTGGAATCAGGTGTCATGTAGGAGTAAACATTCTTTGTCAACTGATCACACCTGCCCTGTTCTTTTTATTACTATTAATTATTATGCAAATGAAAAAAATCCCTAGACCATTCAGTGTAAAAATACAGTTTGTATGGGAACGCAAATCTTCATTCGACTTAATGATGGATTAATTTGCTGACAAATGTCGTTGCTTCTTTCGACCATAAAATTAGCGAAATATTGAATTTGAACTTAATCTTTGATATCTTTGTTTCATCAATTTATTGTCTAAAGCTTTACCCTTTCGAAAATACTGTTCTTATGTTCTTGCGTAATGAAACAACTGCAATACATAAACTCCATATGTAGGGAATAATATCATACTCGTTGCAACATCATTAAATTAAATCAATGGGATTATCATAAGGCTTTGTTTGTAAATAACTATAACCGTCTTTTCTGGTATAGCATTTAAGAGTAAGATACTGTAGATGTGTCAAGATCAAAGGGATGTGTCTAATCAAAGTAGAAGTTAATTCACAATTTTGGAATGTATTGTAAAACAGTCCTCTATGCTGTCAAAAAGCCTTGACATTGATTAACAAGTCCATTCCGAAGTACCCGGTAACTACTAATATAGGGGTGGTGTAAGGAAATGTTTGAAGCCTTTCCTTTTATGGTCATATTTTGGAGGCCACATATTTTGCCAATTTATATATGTTATGTAATAGTCACAAACGGGAGGCCAATTTGTTATCGCATAACTGTTTAATAATTTTTCTCAGGAATTGTGTTTTAATGTTACATTGTCTCTCAGTCTTTTTCATTCAGTTTTATGTATTATATTATATATTGTCATTTCATAATAAATGACAGTTTATGAGACAAATATGTTTTGTGTTATTTGACAAAAAAAAACAAGCTCAATGATGTCAGAGGAGTGTCTAATTAAAGGATTGAAAGCTGTACTTAAACTAATATAAGACCTACTTTGACCAAACATGCATGGATGAAGCATTTATGGATATACACTGTCAGATTTACTACATAAGAGATTCTGGGACTGTGTTTTTTTTTCTGATTGATTGCCTCGGTAAAAGTTTTAGTTGATTTTTACCAGGTAAGTATAAACTTTTTTACGACCAAACCTGTGTGTTCATGTATAATACGTCGGAATTTCATAAATATTATGGATTCTGTTGAAAATTACGCCAGACGATGAGCCAGATATCAAAAAGAAGACATTGACACTTGTCAGAATGGATTAAATGCATTAGATCCATGTTAAAGTCGCGCATTAAAAGATTGAAAACCATCTATCCTTCTGTGTAGAACAAACCAGAAGTGAAAAGAATTAAATAGATTATATGATCAATACGTACTGGTCCCTGCCGACAAAGCAGGTAACAACGTTGTCTTTGTTTTTAAGGCTTATTATAAAAATTGTATGTTAGAAGAACTTGGATTTAATTCTACAAGTGGTAATCCTACTTATACTCATACACACGTACTTCCTTTTTAAGGAAGAAATTCTTCAAAATCAAATGTCAGTTTTGAATATTTTTAATATTCCACAAATCCAAAAGAAATTTGAACTACCCTATATATATTGGATTCCGAAACTTCAAAAAAATTCTTACAAACAAAAATAAATTGCGGGTTCCAGTAAATGTTCAACCAAGCCTCTTTTGTTACTCCACTCTAAGATATTAACAGTAGTGAAGGAAAACTTCAGAAGAACTGTGCAACAATATATATTTAAGAAGTGGTGTGAATCAGATGTGGATACTTAAAAATTCCAAAGAACTTTTGGACAATTTGAAATCACAAGATTTTACAAAAATCAACGGCTTAAAAACTTACGACTTTTCAACTTTTATACAACCATTTCCCATGATAAATCAAAGTCCTGGCTTTTTGATATCATTGACAGCTGTTTTTTTTTTTTTTTAATAAAAATGGAACTCGTAAATTTACTTACGAGGGCTGTTCAATAAATAATGTCCTGAACTGTATGACATACAAAACAGATATCATATGGCATTAAACTTGATTTTCTCTAATTATTAAATCTTTACTAAACTTAAAACAGTTTATGTGACCAATTTTCATCACATAGTTTCATCGTGAGAAGCTGGGAAACAATGGCTTTTCGAGACACTGCATTATAAATGAAAGGCAAAGAAACGGTAAACTAGAGTGAAAATAAAGGCTACATTAAAGCTGCTGTAAAACTTGTTAAAAATCCCAAAGAATTAATCACTAAAATATGTGTCATTTACAGCAACCGATGTTTGTTTTATAGACAAATGAGCAGGTGAATTTCAATGATAAAAAAAATTATATAATGGGCATCAAAAATGGGTACCCTCCTTGCCAACAAAAATTATAACAACTTTTGTACTGTTT
>NW_026929896.1:0-109541 GCF_032062105.1 Saccostrea cuccullata
AAAAGGAATATTCTAGAAGACATGCGCATACAAGAAATATCAAGAATTTTTTGAGCACCGAGCCCGATGATTTATGAAGTTCAGTGTTAAGAAAAGTTATCCATCTTTGCATGCAAAAACATTAAGCTGCACGAAATAACCAGGTTTATCCATATTGGATAAACCCCATTAGATAAGATAGAAAATTACCGACCAATTAGCCTCACTAATTGTGATTACAAAATAATCGCAATTGTATTTGCAAGAAGACTACAAAAAGTGATTGACAGATTAAGTAGAAATCAATCAGGTTATATAAAAGGACGATATATTGGTACAATGCTAGACTTATAAAGGTCTTCCGTTTCCAACGGAAGATCTTCTACTGATTCTGATGATTAAGATTATTAAGGTCTTCCGTTTCCAACGGAAGACCTTCTACTGATTCTGATGATTAAGATTATAAAGGTCTTCCGTTTCCAACGGAAGACCTTCTACTGATTCTGTTGGTAAAGATTATTAGGGTCTTCTGAGCTTCCGCTTCGGAAGAACCTACTGTTATTCTATTGTTTCTTCACTATTATTTTTTTCCTTCAAATTTTTGTCAGTCAATTTCTCGGATATTTTATGCTCCATTGTTATGAAATTTTCAGGATAGATACCTTATATCAAGGCCTAAAAACTGTTTTTTCAATTTTTTGATTTTCGCCCCCGTTTATGAGTTATTGCCCTTTGATTGATATTTTGAGGGTCTCTTGTCCGCCTGATTTCTCAGGAAATACCAAAGATAATTAAATGAACTTTTTAAGAAAACGTAGCTAACATATTGTTGTTGTGCAAGACATAAAATTTATTGGCTAATTTTGGAAAATTTATTTGTTATTTGACGGTAAATTTTAAGAATTTATTTTTTATTAAATTTTGTTAATTTCTCCTTGATAACTTTTAAACTGTAAATATTTTGTAAAGACATATAGAAGAAAAGTTGTGTAGAATCATAAAGGCTTTTAGAAGAAAACAAAAAATGTGGACTGGCCCCTATATTTAAGGGTCAGAAGGTCATAAACGTCTTTTTTGTAATAAGAAAAAATGTTAACATTTTCTGCAAACCATTAATCTTATATTCTCTTACATACTGAATCATTTTATTTGCCATGAAAATAAAAGAAAACCGTGCTTAATTTAAAGCTATTTCACCAAAAGAATTTCATGAAATACAGGTACAAGTTGTCTATGACTGTGTAGCTAAAGATAGATCACTATAGTATACATGTACGGACCTTATTAGGGCCTAAATGTACGTAAATAGTACTGTATGACTGCATTCTATAATGCTATATCTGAAATATTTATATATTTATCATTTTTAACAGCGATCTAATTAATAAATAACAATATCGTAATGTATGCAATGTTCTAGCTCGATCGCACCGGATGTAAACATTGAACGGCATTGTGGGAAAGGAGCCAGCATGTCACAAACAAAGAATTTCTCACTGTAATTGTAATCGGTATTATGACATTGATTGCGTATGTAGATCCACATTATTCAGTCCACAGCAAGGATTATGCGCAGATATGCTATCCTGATTACGTACATATGGAGCATTCGTGTAAGGATGTATTAATTAATTCCAAGTTTTGTGTGCGATCGCGAGGAAATTCAGACGGCGCCTTTCCATTGTTTATCGAGTAAGAACAGAGTTAACAGTGGTCTATTTCTGTCTTCCGCTTTGCTGTGGAGTATGAACGATATTATCGGCTTTGCTGTGGAGTATGAACGATATTATTAATTAAAGAAGGTCAGATTTTTTCTATATCTAAATAAATTTAAATTATAAATATACAGGGAACTGATATATAAAAGCCTACATGGTCATTATGTTTACATTAATAATTTGACGTTTTATTTCTGATCAGGATGTAGACTGTAAACCCTTTTATGACATTATCAAATCTTTACTGTAATAGCTTATAAGGCTTTTAAATAATTTTAAAAATAAAATTACATCTAAGTTCTCAAAGAATTAAAAATGAATTAGGCACCCATTTCATTTAGTTCAAGTATTAAAAAGCATGGCGCAGTTCAACTGCAGTGATAAGAATAAAATAATGTATGTATGTTTTCCATGTTTTACCATGTTTATACTTAGAATAGCGAACTCAGTATTCCCTGCGGACAGTGTCGTTACGTTACTTACATTGCATTGTGACAGGGTACAGGATGATACCTGATTAGTAAAATTCATACCTGACTCAGCTCCGCCTCGCCAGATATAAAATTTACTAACAAAGTTTCATCCTGTACCCTGTCAGTAAAAGACTATATATGTAACTAATATTACCTGGTCACTGCAAAACTAGTTGTTGTACCCCTACTAAACAGTCCACATATAATTTCTTACTTTTAATAAAAAGTGAACAATTTGATTGTTTTCCCTGACTGTCGATAGAAAGAACTGTTAAAATTGACTGTTAGTGTTAAAAAAGACTGTTAGCACTGACGTCATATGGCCCTAAACTGAGCTATGTTTTCCTTGTTGGGCAAACCTCGGCTGATTTGCATACCATGATTTAAATGTAATCAGCCGAGGAGCATTGAGTAATTAAAACATGTCGCTAAGATAAACAGAAATGGCCGACGTTCGTTTTGCTGCAGCGAACAAGGATAAAATCCAGTCGATACTTGAATGTTTTTTCAGATATTGTTGATGTCAACAATGAAGAACTTGCTCTCCTTCTTGACAACCCAATATTTGGAAATTTTGAGAACACGGACATCAGTATTCCTAACGCGAATTTCACATAATCAATCTTTTCTTCTCGTTGATGTAACATTACCATTAGCAATAAAAATGTGTTCAAATTTATTGTAGAATTGAAATGTATTCTTCTACAAGTTCTGGATAGTAATAAATAAGTGTAGCTTTTTACTTCAGAACTGTTTGCTCTATCAATCTTAATTGTTATGATTCATGATTGTTGATGAATACATAAAACATGATATGTCTCTCTCTCCCAAAACAGTTTTACTTTTGTTAGATATATGAATTTGATTTGGTAATAGTATAACAAAACAGTTAACGTTAACGTTATTGACAGGAGTTTCAGGAAAAGTCTATCTGTTGGGCAGGAGTGCAAACTGTTGCCCACGGCCTTGGTTGATAGAATTTGACCTCTGAAATGACCTTCAATGGGATGCTGTTAAACGTTAGTGTAGCGAGTAACAAGACAATCAAGCCATATCGAGTATACAAGTATTTACAATGGTCTTAATGAAAAACGCAAGATTCAAAAAGTTGGGGAGGGGAAAATGAAATCCAAAATTTCTCGATACAAAGACACGTGCACCCATCCGTCTGCAGACTGACCAAGAAATATTACTGGGTCCAGTACGCAGGTACTTGCGCTGATGAGAATCCTGTCAGACATACACACCACTTATCATACTTACATATCTAAAATACCTGCAGGCATATTTAAAATATTTTGTGATTGTAATTTTGGAGAATTTATCCTGCTTGCAAAATTGTGCAAAGATTGGACAACCGCAGAAATTATACCCATTATTCTGTACCCGTATTTCGCAACAGAACAAAATGTGAAAATACTCTTAATTACTGTGCTGTTAATAGATGAAGAAACAAGATGTCATGTGTTTGAGAAATACTATGTGCCCGGTGGCATCAAAGTTAAAAAAAGTTGTTTTTAGCTTATAGTTCACAGTCAAGATCACAAGGTAATTGACTTAAGTCACAGTCACCTTGATGTCATTTGAAAGAGCTTAATTAGTGGAGTATGGATACCAAATATGAAGTCTTCATCTCTCATGGTTCAAAAGTTATAATGAAGGTGAAAGTTTACAACAGATAAACAGACAAACAAACAGGACAAAAACAATATATACGCCCAAGATCTATCGATCCGGACACATAAAAAGTTAATATTTCAAACAAATTTTTAAACCAAAAATGCATAAATTAAAGACTTCATAGTTAGCTAAGTATTTCAATATTGCTATGATAAAAGTCAATATTCTTCAACAGATGTAAATAGAAATTTTAAAAAATGCAGGCTTAAATATCATGCATTTGTTATCTGCATTACTATAAACTACAAAAAACAGAAAATTTTCTAAGTACTAAAAGGTTAAATTTAACAGACAGGGCTTGTAATTAAATGACTTTTTTCTCTCAATTCATTACCAGGGTACCTAATCATGCTTATATGATAAAATTATGATTACTGAGTATTAAATTTCTTTACTTTTAATTATTTATATGAAGTCCCAATGAATAAACTTATTGATTATATATGTTGTTTACATCCCATTCTAGAATTTATGACTCAGATGGAGATGTCAAACTCACACTCTAGAGCCTAGCTGTAACTTTCTTCAATTCTTGACACTTACAATACATGTAGGCCCATTTCTGTGATAAGACTGCAGTATTGGTTTGTTTGTTTTGTTTGTTTATTGTCCCTTCAATTATTTTTCAGTCATATTATGATGCCACCACTTGCTGGTGGAGGCCTGCAAATACACACACCAGTGACCTGTACTCAACACTAATGGTTTTTGAGGAGTGATGGATTTTTTTTGTGCGAACACCTACTGTGACACAGAACCTCAGTTTATACTGTCTCATCCGAGGATTGATTGAGCTGTCTCCACATCCAGCAGTGGGATTTGAACCTGCCATGTAAGGATAAGCTGCTTACTGCTACTTGATTGATTTTGTGTTGTTTTAAACCTTATTTAAGAATTCTATACTAATATAGAGACGTTACCAAATAATGGTAAATAGCGTCAAATTTAGACCTTAACTTGGAACTTGGGGCCATTGAGCAGTGAGGGTTCTTTCTTGTCCCAACATCTACAGTGAGGTTTTTATAGTCTATATAAAAAACTGACATTTGATTACTTCTGATGCTGGGTGCAAGGTAAAGGAACCTTCACTACCTATATATTTATGCACTGAATGAAAATCAGGCCAGCTTTCTGATTACAAAGTGAATGCCCTACCATTAGCCTACCATGATGGACAATATAGTACACTTAAACTTTGTTACAGTGTATCTGGAGTCTGATTGGACCGAGAAAAAACTTTGAGATACCAAGGATTTGAGATATCGAAGGTCAAATACTTATAAGAAAATGTGGGTGGGACTTCCAAATCACTTCGACATATCCATGGTATTCGAGATGTCAGAGTTTGAGATACCGAAGTTCAACTGTATTTGTGTTATACAGTAAAACACACTTATGGCAAACACTTGTAATAAATTTTCAAGTCATCCTCGTGTGACGGAACATAATTACAAACATGCTAGCACATTGTCACCTCAAGCTAGCATGTTGTCATAAATGCAGTAGCACATTGTTGTAAACCTGCTAATGCATTATTACTTTGCACTAGCATGTTGTCTAAAATGGGCTAGCATAAATGACTGCCGGAATTAGTGTAAACTTCTTTAATTGTTAAAAGTACTTTTACAAATTATCCACAGAAATTGTGACAGTATCTTTGAACTCAATTTCATAAATTAATTATCTTATGAATTGCACTTTTTTTTTAGAATTACATGTATACAGTAATTAGAAAAATTCATTTTTTTTTGATAGGTGTGACTGTCATATTAGTACTGAAATTTGATACCAGGCATGACCATGATTTTCCACAAGAGCATCTGTTTGGTTATGACAAGAAATAAACAGCATAGTGAAATGAAAACAGTCAAGTTATGGTTCGTGAAGACAACTTTTAAATACATAATTTTTAAATTTTGATATGACAACATAAATCCACAAAACTAAGCAAATCAGTTGCTCTCAGTTTTTCAAGTGAAAAAAATTTTGTAACGGAATGTGTATATTGGAATAAATGTTCTTTTGAAATAAAATTTATTATTTTGTTTATGTTGCATGTTGACCTCTTTATTAAGGTCTTCCGTTTAAAAGAAAAGACTTACTAATTTTAATGTTTAAGGTAAAGGTCTTCTATCTACAACTGGAATATAAGATCTTGTTATATATGTATGTGTATGTTTACAATATAGTGTAAGGAAAGTTGCAATTATGGTATGTACAACTAAAGCATAAACATGTACATGATTCAAATGAGTACAAAGGATATGTACATGTAGTTTTCAAATACAAGATTGAAGAAATGTCCAGTCACATTTTGAAGTCATTAAAGCACTAAATCTGCAAAATTGTGCCTGTTGCATGTTTTTTTAGCTCCTCTTAGCTAAAGACTCCAGTAAATTTCCTTTAAAACAAAATTTTATCCATTATCATCGTTTAAATTTCACAATTTCATTTTCTCAGAACCACAAGGTAGAATTTAAGTGAAACTTGGCACAGAACATTCTGAAGTACAAGGGATACAAATTTGTTCTTATGAAGGGCAATACTTTCAAATAAATTTGTTTGTTTAATATACCTTTCAGAAAATTGTACACTCCTGTTGAGGTAGCACCACTTTCCAGTGATCAGCTGAAAATTCGAAACATACACAACACATTCCTGTGCATTTCTTTTAAAAGTATTGTTCTACTTACTGATTGTCTAACAATGAAGATCGTTCACCAATAACTCATGATTTTGATTACTTAATACCTACTTATACAGTGTAAATGTTTTTAAAGCCATTTTTAAGGTGGTGATGTAGCAAAACATTTTTAAGATGGTGATGTAACAAAGCATTTATGTTTTTGTAGTATGTTACTTTTCTCTAACACTATTGCAACAAAGATGACATATTAGTACATCCCTGTACATGTATAGAAATCAAAAGTCAAAATGTAGGAACTTATAGTGTTGTGGGTACAATTTCAAGAATACTGTCATAGAGCGTACCATTAAATCATACATCCTCATGTTCACACAAAATTCAAGAGTTCAACAAAAGTTTTTGATATTTGGTTAAAGCCATAAAGAGAATGTTAGCAAAATTGACAATCTAAACAACAACATTTAACCTTTAGCTTATTGCTAAGAAGGAAGACCCACTCGTTCTTTTGCAACGAGCTTTGCTCTAGTTATTCTTTTTTTTTCCTTCTGCTTCCTAGACGCCAACTTTAAGGCCTCATATCTCACTCATTTCTCAATGGATTTTGCTCAAATTTTCAGGCAATATAGAAGGTAATAAAGTCTATCAGAACTTTGTCTAACATTTTAAAAGTTTACTTCCGTTTATGAGTTATTTCCCTTTATACGAAAAATTATAGGCTTTCGTTTCCGGATAAAGGCTCAGAGACCACAAAAGCTGGAGCAGAAATTTTACTGGTTTAAGATAACAGGTGGATTGAAGTTGTGCACATCGATTTTTGTTTTTCAATTTCTGTATACGATATGGCGCTATATAGGGGTCAAAAATTAGAACGCCTAAAAGTGCGAAAATTTACACATATTTTCCTTTTTATCTTGAAAACTAAAAATATTTTATTAAGACATGTTGAATAAAAGTTGTGCATAATTACAAAAGCTTTCATTTGATATCATTGAAAAGGGGCTGGCCCCTAAAAATAGGGATCTAGGGACCTTGAAAGTTTCTGCTTAATAACTCAAAACGGTAAATATTTCGAAATGACTAATGATATATAGTTGTGCTTTAACATCTTACTGATCTCATGAAATTATTATTTTGTTCGAGTATTGTTTTAAATGAGCTAGATGCATGACCTATATATGTACAGGTAATTCTTTTCAAGCAGCACGTAAACGAGAGCTCCTAATGCGTGTAACCAAAGCAAGCTTACTATAAATAATAAAAATGGCTACATTAGATGCTAATATTCTTCAGAAAAAAGTTCTTGAAGTGTTTGTGCTCTTTTCTTCCAAATTATCATGATTATTCACTGACAACTTTCCCTTTTATTCCATTTTTTTAAAATCGTATAAACCAAGTCTACAAAAAATGGAAAGAAAATATAATCTTTTCTTCTTATCACATAAAAACAAACAATATAGTGAGAAAATAATACATAAGTAAACTAGAGCCGAGCTCGTTGCAAAGCAACGAGTAGGTCTTCCGTTGGAGCTGTGGACAGGAAGTACCGATCCTGGGTCAAGGTCACTGTACTTTCTTATGTGAACAACCTTTCTTCTCAGCATGAGCCTCCAGTGAATCTTAATTACAAAGTTATGCTTGAACATTTTTTCTCTGTCAGTGACCTTTATTTGCCGGAAAGACATTTGATCAGGATCATGACACAACCTCCAATCATAAGTAATCTATGTTTCAAGTAAGAGCCTCCAATGAATTTCACTTACTAGTTCATAGCCTGGAAAAGAACAGATTTCTTCTGTGAGTGACCTTGATTTTAACAGAATAATTAACCTTGGCTCTTTGTCAAGACAAACTCTCAGTCTGAAACAACTTTAAGAAATTCATAACTCTGACAGGTGTTTTACAACTTTTCTGTCATTGGCCTTGAATTTGTTAAAATGACCTTATTTTAAATCATTTGAAAACCGGCAGACTATAAGCAATTTGTGTTAAGTATGAACTTAAACAAATATAGTCAGAATGAAAAAATACTATTTTCTGAGTCAAAATCGTAAAAAAAAAAAAAAAAACTTTTTGTCACAAGCAATCTCTGTATCAAGTATGAGCTTACATATATTCACACATAAATGATTGAAACAAAACATTAATTCTTTCTCCAGTGACCTTGAATTTGCCGTAATATTGCCTTGAATAAATACAATGAACATCCTATGATCATTTGAAATCTTTGTATCGAGTACAAGCTTCTGGTTTCTTTATGTTATAGCCTGGTCATCTGGGAAAAACTTTGAGGGACAGACAGACATATGGACACTTAAACAGACCGTTTAATTTCCATCCCATCCACACTACCCCCCAAAATACACAATCATTTTGCAAGAGAAAACTCTAGTCATGATTTGAAAAAAAGTAATCTTTTTTATATCAGGAAGCTTTCATAAATATGGTTTCTCATTCTTGCCCTGAAGTTCGTAAGAATAATATTTTAAAACAACCTCTTCTTTTTTTTACCGACTGTTTTATATATTGTTTTCATTTTATATCCCTCAAGTTCGCCCGCATAGCGCAGTGATTAGAGCGTCTGCTCTATAGTCGCGAAATAAGGAGTTGATCCTTATGTCGTGGTTTCGAATCCCACTGTGGGACATGGGGACCTGTCGTTCCGATGAGACCATATAAAAAATGGTCCTGTGTCGCTTGAGGTGTTGCATGGCACAAAAAAGACCCCCCCCCCCCCTGCTCAAAGGCCCTAAGTGCCGATTATAAAATGTTTAACTATAGTGCCGGTTATGATTTTAATAGTTTAAATTAGGTCATTAAAGTGTGTAATTACATGTTAAGCTGTGATATTCAGTAGCTGCAGATTGTTATATAAGTTCTTAAATTTTCGATTCCGTACATACGATGCGGGTTTATGACTACTTACGTGTACATTGTATAACCGGCTACTGATATTTTTAAAATCACGGAACAAAATTAAAATGTTGGCACACTATACTAATCATTTACAGGTTTTGAATATATTATTAAACAAATTAAATTCATTGCTTTAAAATCTTGAATTATTTTTTTTTCAACTTGACTATTCAACCTGTAATATAAATAGGCATTGTGCAGCACAGAAGTCACTTATGAAGTTTACACGTGCCGGAGATACTTATCAATGTTTAGTCCATTTGATTGAGTATAATTCTAAATAGATCCTTATGACTGGGAAGATTTTCTTTAAAAGTTTCAAACTGAGATAGCCACGGTAAAAATCTGTGATGAAAAAAAATGTGTTTGGGAAAATTTGTGTTGAAAACAGATTTATTTGTAAGCTTGTGCATTCAAATCAATACTGGTTGAATTAAAGTAACGCAGATCGCCAGTCCTAACGCTATATAGATCGTCAAAATGAAAAATCAAATTACATGCACATGGAGCTAACGAACTATAAAAAATGGAAGACTGATTGATGTACATGTAAAATAAATAACCCAGCGTTTTGTTCGAAAGTCAAACCTAAGATATTTTAAAATATTTTTGAAAGATTCGATTTACTTACAGAAAATAATGTTTTCCATAAGTTTGTAAAATTAGATTTAACATTCGACCAAGCTGTGTAAATTAATGTCAACAAGCGATGGAAGGAATGGTTGGTCGTGTAATTGTAAACAAACACAAAGCCTAGATAGCTGTTTTAGATAAACATGTATCACGATCAAATTTAAAACAAAGATAAGCCAACATATTAATCTCAAATATCGGACAATAATAATTTTCCATTAATTGTAAAATTGTTTTAATTAATTTAATACACCAATTATTTTGCCTATGACTGCGGGGTCAATGATTCGCCGTAGTGTGTTGCTTTAGATTTTCTTGGACGTCGTGTAATCGTAAGATTACGCAATGGTAAACACTGGGTTCCAGGTGAATGTGAGAATCGCGCGGTAAATAATTTTTGTATTATTTGACTCTGTAAAAGTTCTTTTTATGAGATCCGGGCGTGTATCGTTTTCGTTCATATTGTTTGTGTTCATATTTAAACGAAGAAAAGATACTCGTGCTTTTTTCTATATGATGCCATTTAATACTCTGAACGGGATTTATATTAAAAAAATGAATTTAACCATTCTGTGTTTATATTTGTGTATAACTGTGGGTCGCTGGATTACCCGCCGATTGATTCCCGGTGACAGACTAAATTGCCCCGCGCTATCGAGGGAGGCGTGTTATATAATTGTAAACAAACAAGGTGAATGTAAAAGGCTGTGTTTGATGGCTGTGAATAGAATATGCTATATAGTAATGTTTTATTTTCTCATTATATTGTTTGCTTTTATGTGATAAGAAGAAAAGATTATCTTTTCTTCCCTTATTATAGTAGACTTGGTTTATACGATTAAAAAAAAATTAAATAAAAGAGAAAGTTGTCAGTAAAGAAGCGGGATAATTTGAAAAAAAGCACAAAACACTTCAAGAACTTTATTCTAAAGAATATTAGCATCCAATGTAGCCATGATTTTTTTTAAGTAAGTTTGTTTTATATACACGCATGAGAAGCTCTCGTTTACGTGCTGAGTGAAAAGAATTACCTGTACATATATAGGTCATGCATCTAGCTTTTTTAAAACGGGACTAGAACAAAATAACAATTTCATAAGATCAGTAAGATGTTAATGCACAACTTTATTATCAAAAGTCATTCAAATATTAATAGTTTGGATATAAAGCAAAAACTTTCAAGGGCACTAGATCCCTAATTTTAGGGGCCAGCCCCTTTTTAATGACATCAAATGAAAGCCCTTGCAATTATGCACAACTTTTGTTCATTATGTCTTAACAAAATATTTTGAGTTTTCAAGATAAAAAGGAAAATATGTTTAAATTTTCGCTCTTTTAGGCGTCCTAATTTTTGACCCCTATAAAGCGCCATTTTTAATGCAAAAATCGAAAAACAAAAAGCGATGTGCACAACTTCAATCCTTCTGTTATCTAAAACCAGTAAAATTTCTGCTCCAGCTTTTGTGGTCTCTGAGCCTTTATTCGGAAACGAAAGCCCATAATTTTTCGTATAAATGGAAATAACTCATAAGCGGAAGTAAATTTTTAAAATGTTAGACAGCATTCTGATAGAGTTTATTACCAACTATAATGTCTGAAAATTTGAGTAAAATCTATTGAGAAATGAGTGAGATATGAGGCCTCAAAGTTGGCGTCTAGGAAGTAGAAGAAAAAAAAAAAGAACTAGAGCCGAGCTCGTTGCAAAGCAACGAATAGGTCTTCCGTTGGAGCTACGGATAGGAAGACGTAACCTTGAGTCTAGGTCAAGCCACATTATAAAGTTATACAAGTAAGCAACCTAAAGGCTTGTAAAGAAAGAAACTTACAATGTTTCACCATGAAAAACACTGTAAAGGAATGTATGTGACCTTGAACTTTCTAAATGACCTTGCGTCAGCAATGTTTCGCCATGAAAAATGCTGTAAAGGAATGTATGTGAACTTGAACTTTCTAAATGACCTTGCGTCATGCAATGACAAACTCTGTTATAAAAATCTAATACCGTATAATCCCTATTAACCGCCCCGGGCGCTTAGAAAATTTCGAAAAGGAGGCGGTTATTTTGGTATTCTCTTCATATTAATATTTAATGTCATTCTTATACTTCAAAAATTTTAAAGAACAGCTAAAATAATGTCGAACTTTACTTTAAGTGAGGATAATCCACCCAATTTATGCGATATGATTCATTTTCCACTGAGAAATTGGATAATAGACAAGTTTCATTTTCACTTTGTTCAAATTTTGGCAGACTTTTGATACGATTCTAGATGATTTTAATCATTGTAGAGGGGGCCCTTGTTTTTCTAATAATTGAAAAAAGACCTATGGGGCGCTTATGGGGGCAGGGGTGGTTAATAGGGATCATACGGTATGTGTATTACCGACTGGAAAAGTACACACATGTTTTTTATATATTCTTTTAGTCCATGAATCCAGCCAAAACATCATATCTTTAGTGACCTTGAACTTGAGTCAAGATCATGTCCCACCCTGCATTATACATGTATCAACAATGTTTCACAGGTACAAATACTGTAGCGAATTTACAGTTTCTCTGTCAGTAACCTTGACTTGTCTGAATGAATGGATATGTTCAGCCTTATTTTTTCTGAGCATATACAGTATCAAATCGGAAGAATTTATTAGGTTCAACACTATGATTTAGCTAAGGATTTAACTAGAAATATGTCTATAGGACATGGATGCATCGCCAAGTGTATATTAGTACATAATGCAACATTAAAATCTGCATTAATGTATGACGTTTGTTGAGAATATCTTGAATAGTTTCTTAAAAATTGAAATCTTAAAAAATGGATATAGATTATAAAATCCCCTTCAAATAATGCATAAGCTTACTTAAAAATATCTCAAATGGTTTCTTTAATACTGAGCAAAATGCAAATTTAAGACAAATGAGGTAAAGGTCACAGGAAAGTGCAAGGTTAAAATGAATCAGCATACTAAAATTTGATAAAAATGTCTTGAATTAATTCTTCAAATCTGAGCACCGCCCGTGTGGCACAGGGGTTAGATCATCTGTTCTAGACTAAGGTTTGGATATATCTCTCAAAAGTGTGCATATATTTTGGCCACTTGTGTACATGTAAAAATGAATACATGTATATAATTAAACTTGCATGTACAAGCATATTCCCGTAAAATTCTGCAATTGAAATATTCTTTTCGGGTTTTTCCCTTGAGTTGGAAACGTCACTTACTGGTACACTTACAATTATTTCCATTTTTAACTATCGGAGTACACGATGTATTTTTAACACCGACATGCCCGCGGCTCTCTGCGGCCATGCACGTGTGAACGAGGACTCGGGTGCAAAACGTTTTGAGTCTTTTGACACGAGGCAACAGAGGTGGATGTAAACTGTAATGACATAACTGAGGGCATTGTGGCATCACACTTTGAAAAAAATGCATAAAACAAATTCTAGACTTATAGATTTTAATAATTTAAATTGAAATAGGATACACCCCCAAGGTAAGCCCCAATTTTTAATGCCTATATAATGTATTTGCAAAACATTTGTGTGAACCCCCCCCCCCGTACAGATGCTTATGCTTCACAACAATATAACTGGTATGACGTTAAAATTATTCAATAAACTTTAGTTTACATAAAATGCATGAAAACTGTAAAAAAAAAATAGTTCAGTAAAATAATTAAGGGAGAAAGAATTTTCAAAGTACATAATATATGGAAAAATCAAAATCGCTCACTTTCATATCGTAAAGTGACCATACCGAAGAGTTATCAAACAGGTTCAATTATTTATATCATATCTAAGATTTGCAAGAATATTGACCAAGCCATACACATTTATCAAAGTGCATTTATATGGTCGATATTAACGCACTTTGAAAAGAAATTTTATTTTTTTAAAGTGCGTTGATTTGGTCCGAAATTTAACGCACTTCGAAAATATTTTTCAAAGTGTGTAATTTTTCAAAGTGCGTCGTAACAGGCCTAGGGCATACATAATGAAATTCGATTCGTGGACGATACATCACTGTTTGCAATAGTGGACACTAATATTAATACTCCTACATGATCTCTTAATTACAACCGATCTTGATAAAATAAAGAAATGGTCACAAATCTGATTTTTATTAGATTTTAGGTATAGGCGAATGTGTGTGGATATGTAGAAGGGATAGTGTAAATTAATTCATTCAAGATTTGCTAAATTGTTCGTTTGGGCGAAGGCTTAGAAAAAGTGACACACTGCGTGTACAGGTACACACCAGTAAATGTTATCATTAAAATAAAATTCGACAGACATTAATTTACTGGTACATGTATTTTAGTTATCTGAAGACAATGTAATCTTCAGAGAATGAGGCATTATATATATTTTCTGTTTTTCATACCCCAGATTTCCTTTCTTTTGATTTACCGTTTACACAGGCCTGTGTTTTAACAGCTGTTCATAAATACTGTCAATTAATATATGATAGGAGGAAATCATACATCTGTCGGTAATTTATTTTTTTAGGGGGAAAATATAGGTGAAAATATATAGATTGACACCTTAGTATTTACCTGTGTAATTACGAGGTTACAAACCGTGACGATGACTGGACAGGATGGGCTACCCGTTATAAAAACAACTCATAATCAACTCTGCGGACCTATAATTAGTTCACTCTAATGTCTGTATTTCAAACGCAGATTAGGCTCTACATGCGTATATTTGGGCACTCTTGCATATGCATAATACTTTAATTATAAAACGTGCATGTTCTGTACTTGCATGCATGTACATTATATGTCTCCGTAAAACCTTAATGAAGCATTACGAGAGATGATAAGAAAAAATAAACGGAAACCTGCTCGCAAAAAATTACAAATTTAATAGAAAATAATTATTTGTTCAAGGTTAATTAGTTGTCCAATGGAATAAGTTACGCATGTGTGTCTCAATCTACATACTTTGGACGCGCGTGTGAATGTGGGATTTTGTATTGATGTATTCTGATAAAACGCTCGATATTTGTATATTTGGGACGTATACAGTTGTACATTTTAAGGACGCCGACAAAAGAACGTATATTGACTTACATACATGTACATTTAACTTAAGATACAAAAAATCTATCACTAGTAGAAATTAATCAAAGGAGCATATTTTCGATGGTATTTGAGGTGAAACAGATCATGACCTCGATATCGAGAAAAACATTTGCTATAAAAAAAAATAATTATATGCAACTTTCATTTAATTCAGCAAATAAATTATTGAATGAAATGCACTAGCGACATAATCAATCAAAGTACTATGAAATAATCTGAAAGATTCAACACATTAATTAAATTTATCCATTCTGTGGTTTCTTTTGTGTATATGACTGGGGGTCGCTGGATAACACGCCGATTGATTCCCGGTGACCGACTTTGCCCCGCTTTATCGAGGGAGGCGCGTTATATAATCGTAAACAAACAAGGTGAATGTAAAAGGCGTGCACTTAATGGCTGTGAATAGTATATGCTTTACAGTTATATTTTATTTTCTAACTATATTGTTTATTTTTATATGATAAGAAGAAAAGATTATCTTTTCTTCCATTTTTAGTAGACTTGATTTATACGATTTAAAAAAAAATGAAATAAAAGGGAAAATTGTCAGTGAATAATCATAATTTGGGGGAAAAACACAAAACACTTAAAGAACCTTATTCTAAAAAATATTAGCATCCAATGTAGCCATGTTTATCATTTATAGTAAGTTTGTTTTGGTTTACACGCTTGAGGAGCTCGCGTTTACGTGCTGAGTGAAAAGAATTACCTGTACATATATGGGTCATGTATCTAGCTCATTTAAAACAAGACTCGAACAAAACAATTTCATGAGATAATAAGATGTTAAAGCAAACCTTCATAATCGACAGTCATTCCGAAATATTTACATTTTTTGAGTTATAAAGCAAAAATTTTCAAGGGCCCTAGATCCCTAATTTTAGGGGCCAGCCCGTTTTAAATGATATTAAATGAAAGCTCGTGGAATTATGCACAACTTTTATTCTACATGTCTTAACAAAATATTTTTAGTTTTCAAGATAAAAAGGAAAATATGTGTTAATTTTCGCTCTTTTAGGCGTTCTAATTTTTGACCCCTGTATAGCGCCATTTTGAATACAGAAATCGAAAAACAAAAACCGATGTGCACAACTTCAATCCTTCTGTTATCTAAAACCAGTAAAATTTCTGCTCCAGCTTTTGTGGTCTCTGAGCCTTTGTCTGGAAATGAAAGCCTATAAATTTTCGTGTAAAGGGAAATAACTCAAAACCGGAAGTGACTTTTTGAAATTTTAGACAGCATTCTGATAGAGTTTATTATCGTCTATAATGTCTGAAAATTTGAGCAAAATCCATTGAGAAATGTGTGAGATATGAGGCCTCAAAGTTGGCGTCTAGGAAGAAAAAAAAAAAAGAATAATAAGAATAATCTTAATCATCAGAATCAGTAGAAGGTCTTCCGTTGGAAACGGAAGACCTTAATAATAATCTTTACCAACAGAATCAGTAGAAGGTCTTCCGTTGGAAACGGAAGACCTTAAAAAGCATTATTCATAGCCATTAAGTGCACGGCTTTAACATTAACCTTGTTTGTTTACAATTATATAACGCGCCTCCCTCGATAGAGCGGGACAAATCGGTCACCGGGAATCAATCGGCGTGTGATCCAGCGACCCACAGTCATACACAGAAAATAATCGCCATAGAATAGTTAAATTAATTCTTGATAAAGTTGTTCCTTTATACTATTTCTGTTCTACGAAAATATTATTTTGTTCGAGTCTTACCTATGGTAGGAAAGAAAGCTAGATCCACATTGACCGTAAACATTTTGATATTGAAGAACTCTTTATGCGTATAATTGAAATAAACGTAAGTAATAAATATTTTACAATGCTGTATCATATCTCTTTTTCAAATTAGGTCTGAAACGTGTTCTTTGTTTCCCGTTCAGAGTATTCAATGGTATCATTTTACTTTAATTAATAAAGATCTTTCAAAGAGAAGGAGATATAGAAAAGAAGTACGAGTATCTTTTATTCGTTTGAATATAAACACAAACAATTTAACGGAAACAATATACGCCCGGATCTCATTAAAAACTTTTAAGAGGCAAATAATACACAACAAGTTGCTGTCCTTTAAAAAAGGACTGCAATACGTGGACCATATGCATGTGTTTCTAACCGAAATTCAATTCAAGAAAATTTCTAGGTGAAGTGAATATTCATGTAGGTTTGTTCACATTTTTTTTTACAATGATCAGCTTACTTATGACAGATTGTAGTCTCTAAGCAAAATTGTTAAATTTTAGCTCCGATTAGCTTTTAGTTTGTCAGTCTAAAAAATTGGGCTATTTCGATACATGTAACCTATAACGGCTAGGACTTGACAACTGTTCTGGATTTATACGGAAGAGATCTATCATGGGAAAAATAGATCTGATGGTACACGTGTAGCACAGTTCTGTAGTACGCAGATTTTTTTTTTGTCGGAGCCCCCCCCCCCTCCCCATTAAAAACCTTTGCTACAGAATTCTATTAAACGGTATCTGGATTGCTGAAATATCAAATTATTTTGCGAGCCTTCATGCTTAAAACTAATGCCGGTGAAAACTTGTTCATCTTTTAAAAGCTAGAACTAGTCGTTGAATGACGTTTTTTATTCAAGTTGTTAAGTTACATTCATCTTTATACTGCAAGCTCTTCCTACTTTTAAAACTGTTTGTGCCACAGAACCAATGTTTAGTTTGTATATAAAAGTATAATTTATGTATGAGAGAGAAATTCGAATCCGCCAATGAATATATAAATACGATATGCGATTTGCCGATAAATGGCATATTCGAATAGAGCGAATTATTCTACGGGCAAGTTGCCTAAGGGACGAACTCTCTAGCATTCTCGCGCACGCGTAGCCTGTCGTTTGCCCATGGCATCCGGTTTAACCTCGCTTATATATTTACTGCGTGGACCTCAGGGTCCACGCAATTATTTACTGCGCGATTGTCATATTCAGATTCTAAGTGTGTTAACACTATCTTTCGATTACACGTGATCGAGAAATTCTAAAGCGACACACTGATTAATGGTTAACCATTGACCCCGCAGTCATAGGCAAAATAATTGGTATATTCAAACCATTCTACAACAGTAAGAAAATAGTAATTTCTCTAGGTAAATTGAATCTTTCAAAAATATCTTAAAATGACTTTTAATCTTTTGACTTTAGTACAAAACGCTGGGGCATTTATTTTACATGTACATTAATCAGTCTTCAATTTATAAATATTCGTTAGCTCCATGTGTAATTTGACGATTCAGAGCGCAAGGACTGGCGATCTGCAGTTACTGTACTTCAACCAATATTGATTAAAATGCTTTGCTCTTTTCACACACAAATAAATCCGCTTTCAACACAAGTTTTCCCAAACACATTTTTTTCATCACAGATATTAACCATGGCTAAACCAATTTTAAACTTTTAAAGAGAATCTTCCGAATCGTAAGGATAGAATTATACTCAATGAAATGGATTAAACATCAATAAGTACATGTAACAACGGCACGTGTAAACTTCATAAGTGACTTCTGTGCTGCACACTGTCTATCTATATTACAGGTTTGATAGTAAAGTTCAAAATTTAATTCAAGATTTTAAAGCAATGAAATTGATTTTTCATAATTTATTCAAACCCGTATAAATGATTAGTATAGTGTGCTAACATTGTAATTTTGTTCCGTGATTAAATATCAGTAGCAGCTTATACAATGTACATTCAAGTAGTAATAAACCAGCATCGTATGTCCAGAATCGGAAATTTAAAAGCTTATATACCGGGGTAAGAATCTTAACTGATTTATGATGTAATTACACGCTTTTACAACCTAAATTAAACTGTTAAAATCATGCCGGTGTAAAGACGAATAATGACCCTCATCGAGTAATGACCGGGGGTCATTTTTCAACGACAAAAAATGACCCCCTACCCGTAGAAAAAAGTCATTTTTTGTAGAAAAAGTGTCCGGGGGGTCATTATTTTATATGTTAGTCCTATAAAAAATTGACCCCATTAAAAAATGACCCCCTTTAAAGTGAAAAGAGATTCTTTAATTGTCAAGTAAATAAAATTTATTTTTAATATTCCTCCTTATAGTGTTTGCTTAAAGAATGAAATTCCACTTGTTTTTAGAAATCAAACCATGCAAAAATCAGGTTCCAATACTCTTTAATAGAAAAAAATAATTTTTCTTTCATTTCAACTTTTAGCTTGTATAAAAGTTTGACAAATCCTATTTGACAATGAAAGCGGAGGAAATATTAACCACCCCCCCCCCCCCCAAAAAAAAAATAAATAAATACGTTAAATCAAAACAAAAAAATGATAATAAATGAAAAGCAAAAATATAAATAAAACTCTATACCTTTCAATGATACTGAAAGAGGCTCTAGATAAAATATTGAAATGAAGATAAGCCTTCACACAAGTTCTATCATATCATAATTTACATCGCCATGATTAAAGCATACTTTAAATGTTGGTGGGGGTATACTTGAAAGTATTGTGGCAAAGTAACAGTTGAAAATTAGTAGAATAGTAGATTATTTTAAGCTTATTTTTAGTCCCTCCTTATAGAAAAATAAAGGTAGGTTTGTTTTTTTTTTTTTTTTGTTGCTTTTGTTGATAATCGACTGCCTCCTAAATAAGTTAAGGGGATGGGGTGGGTATAACACCTAAACATATGCTCTGTAAAGCTATGGGCTAGAGTAAAATACACATTCTAATGCAAAAACTATACATGTATACATTACCTTTTGATTTAGCACACAGTATTCATTACATTTCTTAATTCATGTTTTACTCCACTCTAATACTCAGTTCTGAGTATATTTTTCAGAGAATTTAATATGAAAATCAGAACAAACATTTTCACTCTTTATACTGTATCATAATATGAAAAGTTAATTGAAGACCATTTCTTTTTATGTCCCTGTAATCGAAGATTCGGGGTATATAGTTTTATCGTGTCCGTCTGTATGTCTGTCTGTCTATCTGACGGTCTGTTTCTCCGCAAAAACTTTAACCTTGACCATAACTTTTCATTTATTGTAGCTATGCCTTTCATATTCAATATGCATATATTCCTTGTGACAATACCTTACTTTGGGTACCACCAAATTTGACCTTTTGACCTTTACGTTGGAGTTTGTCCCATTTTACAAAAAAATTTTAATTTACTTTGGCTATAACTTTTAAACGGTAAATACTAGACATAAGTACTCTCATACTTCACAGATGTAACCCTTGTTACATTAAACCTTTCTTAAGAAACCATCAACTTTGACCCTTTGACCTTTGAGTTTGACCTACCTTTCAAACACTTATCCTTAGCCATTAATTTTGAACAAGTGGAGCTAGGGCTTTCCTATTTTGCAATTGCATTTCTTGTGAGAAGACCCTACTTTGGGTACCGTTATATTTAAATTGCATTTAAGAAAAGTTTAATCTTTAATCTTTAATCTATACAGGGGCATAGCTGTTTCACAAACACATTTTTTTTTTATATATAAGAGGAGTTGCGGATAACAGATGGATACCCCAAAGAGTAACAGACGGACATCCCGATCAATATATACCCTCCCGCTTTTCATAAATTGAGTTTCCGTATTGGCAACGACTCTATCAGATGATTTTTCGGAGACTGCAAGGTTTTTTTTTTTTTTTTTTTATTATTATTATTTTTTTATTTTAAGAAAGTTATAGTGTACAATAGAAAATGCAGCTGAAAACAATTAATGATACCTCATATGAATTTGCACATACGCAGGGTAAAATTTTAAGAATCTGCTTAAATATGGACCTTTTAATGGGCGACCTACTGTCAATGCTTTAACCCCTGTAACAACTTTTAACCATGAACTCTTCTGTTAGATCTATGTGACCTTGAAGTTTGCAATTATAAGAAACGGAAGCTAAGTTAGGACGAACTGTCTAAAACCCCAGGCCTTTCATTGACCAGTGTGCAACAAATCTAACTATCAAATAACAAGGAAAGCCACATAGTATTTAATCCTTGCTGCAAGCAGCAGCTGAAGTTTGCTCTTATGCCTGATTAATAAGCCTTGCTAGTATTTTCAGAAAATGCTGCACCTTACAACTTGTTTAATCTATGCTAGATATGAGGTTCTGGAATTCAATTGGTACTGGTTGTTGTGATGTATGTGGAGCAGCCTGCAAGAAATGGTGCCACTGCTGATGAGAAATTGCATCGGCAATACTGTTATAATTAGTATGGAAGTGAACAGCACGAAAAATTATATTGTTTAAAAGCAGTCTAACACAAATAAACGAATTAACTTCATAACTCGACTGGATTTTGAGGACTGTATGTTCAAAACCGTAACCAATGCCTCATTATCATTATAAAACTGTATTCTTCTATTTGCAAGTTGACTACCACATAAACTGGCAGCCAAAACTACTGGGATAAGATTTAGTGTTGTCATGTCATGCAATATATCTGAATTACTGTAGTCATCCATTCACGTGGCTAAGGGAAATAGCACCATTGCCCTCAGAAGTATGCTCCACAACCCAGATCATGCAGATGTGCAGAAACGGCACTACCTGTATACAGATCTAAAATTCAATTTGACGACCAATCACTTTCTTGGAAATAAACTTGACCACTAAATTGTTCTAGGAAACTTAAGCATATATCTTGCTTCATTTCATTGTTTAACATAGTATGATGGTGAGGCTTAGATACCCCCGGGTTGAATCGTACAATCTCCTAACAAACTTGTAAGAGAAATTGATCTTCCGTAACAATGACTATAACTGCCGTAGAACTAATAATTAATGTTCCTACAGTATGGACGTCAATTTGATATATTTTTCAAGAGGTATTCTGATCAGAATTTGCATTGCTTCATTTTCTAAACCTACAAGACAGGGAGTGGGATAAACCGTTTTGTCATCAGTTAAGGGGAACCCCCAGTTGAATACAAACCCCTTGCGATGTTTGCATTAATTTAAGAATGACTCCCTTTCTTTATCTGCAAATATGAAATCATGTATGTAATTAATGATCTTTTTTTTTTTTTTTAAATCTAGTGCAAGAATATTTGAAATTCTTAAAAGCTTTGTGTGAGAAAGGGAGATGTCTTGAAGACATTTTAAATTAACAAAGTAATATATATACCCTCAACTTTGAATCCTAAAAGGTCAAAATCCCCCGGGAACGCATGTAGAAACCTAAATGCCGATTTAATATCCACTTTTACAAAATATGCACCTTCACCAACCTTGGCCAACATTTTTATTACTATTAAAGGATGTATGATAACTGTTAAGTTACTATGTTTTATATAGTGATTTTCACTGCTGTCTGTAGGATATGAAAGGTGCGTTATCAATCGCCACCCAGAGTTATCCCTCTTTGGTACCACTCCCACTGGAGATACTCTGAGATTACATATGGGTAACACCCCCCCCTTAATTCAACTTCTTTGTTATAATTATTTTATTGCAGCCCGGAGGACCGGGCTGTTCTACACATATAAGTTTAAGTGTTGGTGTATGCGGATTGGGGTGGGAGTAGTTATTTAGAATTAAAGGTTTTTTAAACATTGAAAAGATTGTTAATCAGGATGTTCTTTCCGTTTATAAATTACGAGATACATAATATATTATCTTCCATGAAGTGAGTCTGTAAAAATGTATATGTTTTTCACATTTAATATATAAAGTTGCTTATCATTTACTATCTAAAAAAACGACAGGTCCCCTTTTTTAGAACATCAAATTTTACTTCTCGGATAAAAACGTACTCTGCACAGTTCATGCTTTATATTCAAAAATTGAAAATAAATACATTTTTAAATATAGGTGATGCATGTGTCTAACTTCAATTTATATTTTATGCAGCCAAACTTTACTTGAGGAATTGATCAAGTTTAAAATTGTATCGTTTTTGATTGATTTTTATCCGACTAAAAGTTTTCAAAATATTCGCGACTATCGTAACCATCAATAATACGCATGCCTTTTCACACATGTCGAAGCGGTTTGATGAGCAAGAGTCATTTTCATTGTTTACTTTATATATTTTCCGGGCGACAATTGATGATTACATCAATGTTTTCTTGTTATTTTTATTCCTGCTTTGTATTGATAACCTGAAATTAAATTGTTATTTTTCATATGTAACATTGGACCTGAGTTGCTACAGTTTTGTTTGGAGAACGATCAGCGTCGGATCATATTTAATATAGGAATTTTAATTGACATGTTTGCTACGGCCAAATTATTTTTAGCCATTTTTCTCGTATTTTTGGATGTGGGACCTAGGTTTTTGTTAGGAGTTTGGTGGAGCTTGATGACTTGTATATGGATTTCTATATTGTAAACTTATTGTGGTTGCATGGGCTTGGTTCGAAAGGAGTAGGTGCGTTCGAATAAGCTACTGGTATTTTATTTACCTGGGCTCTTTGAAAATTGCATTGACAGACTGTATGCATGCCAACACCACTTGTACGAGTGCACATGTACTGATACAGATTTGACTGCAGGACCCCTTAAAATTGAAATTAATGCACATTTTGTTTATTTGAGAGCGTTGAGTCTGGAGAAATTCCAGCCAATAACTAGGATTCTAATATGACAACCAGTTCCAAGTCAACTAAGGCCCAAGAAATAGGGGGATCTATAGATTTCCGAAGACGATACTGCGTGACATATTCAAACCCCAAGCGAACTGTATGGACAAACTTAGGATATCTATTGCTTTATTTGGATTGGCAGATATGTAAACAGATGCAAACATGAGCATGACATCCGTCCATTTTTCAATTGGAAATATTTTTTGAGACATTTTCCTTTGTTACAAATTTCTCCTGTGCACTTAGGGTTAGTTTTTTATCAGTGCCCCCCCCCCCACCCCCCGTTTGAGTGGAAGCAGAGACTAATTCTTCAAGGTGGAAACCTGTAGACACCAGTTTGAAAGTTGTTGAAAGTTGGTGTTATCATCAGTGATATAAAGTAAGATTTTCCTGTTTGTAACGAAATAGTTATATGCTTACCTGTATTGTTCTTATTAATTAATGCTTTTTTTTTTATTTTTTTTTATTTCTAGTCAAATAAATAGTCATCAGTTGCAAAGAAAAAATGAAGCTAAAAAGAGTCAATTTGTCATAGATTCGCATGAAATAGAGTTATAGAGTTATTATCGATTAGGCCTACATGATATTATTCGATTACTTTAAAATTTTTCACTTGGGACAAAGATGGCGGCTAGCACATGGTGATGCAAATAGACAAATTGAAATTAATCTGGCCTAATCCGAATAGATAAGTAAACAATACGAATTCATAAAAATAGTAATAGAAATTAAAACTTTTTAAGGCAAGAATCTATTTCTTAAATCTACACTTAGCCATTATTTTCTCAAATTTGAATAACACCAACCTTGCAACTAGCGTGTAACCGGCAAAGAGAGAGTTTGCAGCACGAGCACCTTTCTTTATATAATTGAAAGTTAGATAACTCGATCGTGCCGAAACAAGGAGAGATAACTGCGCCAAAAATATTGCGCTGCCAAGATAAAAGCATCTTATTCGCATATGGGCGAGATAGATGCTATATTATTTGATGATTTTATTCAACTTCAAGCACAATATCATTATGTAGTACTAAAATGAAGTCCATGCACGGATGCCATTGCACATCGGGAATTTACTTAAATCCTTTATCCATGCATTCCTTCTTCAAGGAAAATAATTATGAATAAATTGATTGAACGACGTGTATAAAATCACGTGGTTTCGGTTTCGGTTTGTCAACTCCTGGGGTCTTTCTGTCTAACAGAATAATAACATCGAATGTATTGCGTATACATCATGACATCCCCATGCTCCTCACCCCCTTTACCCAAACTTCGAAATAAATGAGGAAAAATATTTTATTTGTGGAGTTTTGAGTTTAAGTTTATTGAATGTAAAGCTATTACCTAAAATACGTATTATGGAAGGGACTTTTAACCCCGCCTATCTTTCATAAATAGTATATTAATATCCAGTGATGTTTTAAATACCTCAAGGTTGTTTTTCTGACCTGTGACAAAATGGAACGAGATAATACAAACATCTTCATCGGCCAATGACAGAAAAGTTGTAAAATTCCTGTCAGGGTTATGAATTTCTAATCACTAAAAGGTGTTTGTCTTGACACGGAGCCAAGGTTATTATGTTAAGATCAAGGTCGCTGACAGAAGAAATATTTTCTTTTCTACGCTATGAATTAGTAAATGAAAATCATTGGAGACTCTTTCTTAAAACATAGATTACTTATGATTGGAGGTTTTGTCATGACCCTGATTAAATGTCTCTCTGGCAAATCATGATCAAGGTCACTGACAAAGAAAAAAAGTTTAAGCATAACTTTGTAAAATTTACTGGAGGCTCATGCTGAGAAGAAAGGTTGTTCACATAAGAAAGTGGAGTGACCTTGACCCAAGGACGGTACTTCCTGTCCACAGATCCAACGGAAGACCTACTCATTGCTTTGCAACGAGCTCAGCTCTAGTTCTTATTATTCTTTTTTTTTTCCTAGACGCCAACTTTGACGCTTCATATCTTCCTCATTTCTAAACGGATTTTGTTCAAATTTTCAGAGCTTTTAGACTTTCTAAAATCCTTTTAGAATATTCTTACACAATTCGTAAATTACCTTCTATTTAAGAGTTATTCCCCTTTGATTGACTTTTTCATACCTTTGTATTCCAGACAAAGGCTCACAGTAGGTAATAATTGGAGCACAAAACCCATTACAATTGAAAAGAAAAAGAAGTTGTGCACATCGGTTTTTGTTTTTTGATTTTTGCATTAAACATGGCGCTAGAGAGGGGTCAAAAGTAAGAATGCCGAAAACAGCCAAAAATTTAACAAAATATTTTCCTATATATCTTGAAAACTAAAAATATTTTGTTAAGCCATGTAGAACAAAATTTGTGCATAATTGCAGGGGCTTTCATATAATACTATTCAAAAGGGGCTGGCCCCTATAATTAGGGATTTAGGGAACTTGAAAGTTTTTGCTTTATAACTCAAAAACGGTAAATATTTCGATCTGGATCATACGAATAAAATTGTTCTTTTCACCTTTTTGATCTGATGAAAATGTTGGTTTGGTCGAATATACCGGGGTATTACGTAATACGAAGTAGAAAGCAGGCCAGGTAAACAGGTAACGTTTGACATTCGGCAAGGAAATCAGACCTCTTCATGTGTATACTTTAAACAAACTTCCTATCAATAATATACGCTATGGTATTTAATGTTTATTTTCTTCTCAAAAGGGCTTTACACGTGCTTTACGGTTCACTATTAAGTTATTTATAACAATTAGGCTTTCCTTTTTATTTATTATTAATTAGTTTTATAGTGAACACGTCTTCATAAACGGAATATATTAAATCTATCTTTCTACGTTTATTAAGGCCTTCCGTTTCCAACGGAAGACCTTATTGTTTTCGTTCGGTTTCTTTTTCCCTATTATTATTATTCCAACCGATTTTGTGCACGCGATTTCTCAGAGATGGCTGGTCCGATTCATGTCAAACTTTCAGATCTAAAAGATATTTAATTGATCTTGATAGTTCTTTTTTGTTTTTTGATGACGTCACTTCCGGTCGTGAGATATGGACGATTTTCTGATTTTCAGAGGGTCGGCTTGTCCTGGAAACTCCTCCGAAATGACTTAAGATATTGATTCAAAATTTTCAGTGGGAGTTAAGGAAGGTTTGCTGAGTTACAGGCAGGGATCCAAATCTTTCTAGCGCAAAAGGCGCCGGAGCTCGGTAGGGACCGAAAAAATGTCTCAGAAACATCTCACAAAATTTCGTACATTTTGTTTCAAATCTTCTTATCTGTCAATAATTTGTTAAAACATATAGAAGAAAAGTTGTGCAGAATGATTAGTTCCATTATATTTTATCAAGAAAAAAGGGCTGATTCCTCCAATTAAGGGCCCATAGGGGCCAAAAGTCTTTCATCCATAACTCTTTCATGATCAATATTTTGATATACATCACAGAAGCAAAAATACTCATCTTAACGATTTGCAGCAATACATTATAAAATTTAGATCATATGTTTCGTAATTAGGGGTCACAAGGGGCCAGAATGCTAAATCTTTGACGTTTTTTATCTCGGAAAGGACAACTTTTTTGATAAGCAATATTGAACAAAAGATAGTCAGAATAATGTTTTAAACAATATGCATATTTCAAATTTTTGTAAAACGGCCCCATTAAGGACTTGGAGGGGTAGCCCCTCAATATTTCCATTCAGCATATCTCCACAACGAAAAGAAATCTCTGAATAAGCGTTGAACAAAAAGTCTTTCAATTTAAAAGATCTTTCATTTGATATAAAGAAAATAGAGCTGACTCTTCAAATTAGGGGCTCAGAGGGGCCAAAAGTCTTTCATCTATAACTCTTTAATGATCAATATTTTGCAATACATTACTGAAGCAAAAATGTTTATCTTGACAATTTGCAACTATATATCATAAACATTTGATCATATGTTACGAAATTAGGGGTCAGAAGGGGTCAGAATGCTAAATCTTTGACGTGTTATATCTCAAAAAGGGGAAATATTTTGATAAACAATATTGAACAAAAGATGATCAGAATAATGTTCTAAACAATATGCATACTTTGAATTTTTGTAAAACGGTCCCATTAAGGACTTGGAGGGGTGGCCCCTAAATATTTCCATTTAGCATATCTCCATAATGAAAAAATAATCTCTGCATAAGTGTTGAACAAAAAGTCTTCAAAATCACATGACCTTTCATTTGATATCAAGAAAAAGGGGCTGACTCGTCAAATTAGGGGCTCAGAGGGGCCAAAAGATTTTCATCTATAACTCCATAATGATCAGTATTTTGTTATACATTACTGAAGCAAAGATATTCATCTTAACCATTTGCAACAATATATGATAAAATTTTGATCATATGTTACATAATTAGGGGTCACAAGGGGCCAGAATGTCAAATATTTGACGCTTTATATCTCAAAAAGGGGGAATATTTTGATAAGCAATATTGAAGAAAAGATAGTAAGAATAAAGTTCTTAACAATATGCTTACTTTAATTTTATGTAAAACGACCCTTTTAAGGACTTGGAGCGATGGCCCTTAAATTTTTCCATTTAGAATATCTCCACAACAAAAAGAAATCTCTGAATAAGTGTTGAACAAAAAATCTTCAAAATCTCAAGACCTTTCGTTTGATATCAAGAAAAAGGGGCTGACCCCTCAAAATAGGGGCTCAGAGGGGCCAACGTTCTCTTATTTATAACTCTCTAATGATCATTATTGTGTTATATATAACTAGTACTGAAGCAGAGATTTTCATCTAATCGATTTGCAACAATATATGATAAAATTTGAATCATATCTTACGTAATTAGAGGTCACAAGGGGCCAGAAAGTCAAATCTTTGACAGTTTGTTTCTCAAAAAGGGGGAATATTTTAATAAGCAATATTGATCAAAAGATGGTCAGAATAATGTTCTAAGCAATATATATAATTTGAATTTTTGTAAAACGGCCCCATTGAGGACTTGTAGGGGTGGCCCCTAAATATTAATATGAAGCATGTCTCCACATGGAAAAGAAATCTTAGAAGAGGTGTTGAACAAAAAGTCTTTGAAATCACAAGACCTTTCATTTGATATCAAGAAAAAGGGGCTGACCCGTCAAATTAGGGGCTCAGAGGGGCCAAAAGTCTTGCATCTGTACCTCTTTAATGATCAATATTTTGTTATACATTACAGAAGCAGATATTCATCTTAAGGATTTGCAACAATATATTACAAAATTTTGGTCATATTACGAAAAAAGGGGCTGCAAGGGGCCAAAATGCTATATTTTTCATGCTTTACGTCTCGAAAAGGGGGAGTATATTTATAAACCATATTGAACAAAAGATGTTCAAAATATCGTGATACAAATCAGAAACTTTAAATTTAATGAAGGAAAACTTAATATAATTCTTTATTAATGAATATCTCAGTCAAAATCAAATCTCATCTTATCGAGAAAATCAACGGAAGACCTATTCGTTGCTCGCAACGAGATCTCACCTAGTTATTATAACAATTATAAGTAATTTTAAACTTTATGCATCGAATAATTCACGATCATTAGCTGTATACATTTGGCGATCTCATTGTTCGCCTAGATGTTTGTAACAGTTATGTAACCCAACGCGCGAATCGATCGAATCGATCGAGGTCACTAGTGTACATGTACCAGCGATCTGTGGTCGTAAACAACGCAAGTATCTGTGATCGTGTTTAAAATCCATTGTGTACAAAGGCCTATCAATTAATGGAAAATTATGTTTTTAATTATATCGAATCAATAAGAATACTTCACCGATCTTTGAGTTTACTTAATCGTAATTCCAAACACTGGTGCATAAAATCAGTTTGAATTGTGATCGCTTTCTTTGGCCTGTTCACGCAAAATTATTTCTCTATTCCGTGTTAATGTATTTTATTTAAATTGTAATTGAAAAGGGGCTTCGGCAAATTATTATATTTAGTGATGGAAGTCTTGTGATAGGTAATGTACTATATGTTCGTTTTATTTTTACCATCACTCTTTTGTTTCTCCATTATTTTTTTTAATATTAATAAACATTAAGCATTAAAAAATACTTTAAAATATACTATTATTCACGTATTTGTAATATAGTTAACAGTTTACATCCAACCTTTTCGCTTTGTGTGTAAAATTCTGTAGCCCGGTCCTCGTTTACAAGCACATGGCCGCAGAGAGCAGCGGGCATATCTGTGTGAAAATCCATTGTGTGTTCCGATAGTTGCAAATGGAAAATTGGGTTTGAAATCATGTAGACTCCTTTCATATCATTTAGTTTTACTGTATTTCAGCTTGTTTAAATCAATCGTAATCGTAATCGTAATCGCTTGTGCATTTGTTCATTGCAAGTTTTATGCCTTTTGATAGCCGAATAAACACTGGCTGTGTTTGCAACTTTTTTTTCTGTATTTATCGAGGTGGATATTGTTTTATGAATCTTAAACTACATGTGAGCATGAATGATATTTGTAAGTGGAGGTGACTTTCTAATTAAACAGGTATATAAAAAAAAACAATGGCTGGGTCTCGAGAAATTGCAAAATGAAAAGAGGAATACGGCAAGGTTGTCCGGTGAAAAAAAAAACTGGCTATGTAAAATGAAAGAGTTTGAAAAAAGTTTAGACTCTTGGAGAAATAGGAAATTAAGTATTTTAGGAAAGAGTCAGATTATTAATTCCCTTAATATTTCTAAACTTTTATATGTGGCAATATACTTGAAAATCCCGATCAAGAAATTATAAAGAAGGTTAATGAAATAATTTTCTCTTTTCTTTCGGGAAAAAAGAAAGAATTGAGCGCAAAACTCTTATCAGGAAAAATTTCTGAAGGGGGGATAGGTATTACTGACTTCAAAACCGAAGTCAAAGCCTTAAAAGCATCATGGGTTACCAAACTTGTTTAACAAAACAAGGATTCAAACAAATTGTTAAGTGCTTGTTTAGGAAGATGTAATTTAGATATCCCTTATTTGTTAAATACAAATATCACTAAAATACAAAAAATGTCTCCCACTGTTTTATAAAGAAGTAATATGTGCATTCAATGAATGTAAACAAAGCAATCAGGAAAAATTTCAGCTACAAAATATATGGTTAACAAAAACATAACTTATAAATAAAAATCACTGTTTCTTTCAAACTGGATCAAAAGTGGCTTTAAATATGTTAATGATCTCTTTAATGAAGAAGGATTCAAAACAATAAATGAAATTAAAGAAAAATTAATATGTTCCTAAAACTACCTTTGTGAGTATATGATTGTGAAAAGTGCATTTAAAAAACATATCCCAAAAATAAACCTACAATGTAAAGCAAATAAATGTCATCCACAGCTTCGCTTCAATTTTCAAGGATATCTTGAACAAGTTGAGGGCAAAAAATCTAAATTCTTTTACAATATTCTGTTACTCAAAGCATAAAAGACCCATAATGGAAAGATTTTGGGCTGAATATTTAACATTGATGATTTCCACTTATGGGAGAACATTTACATGGAAAAAGTCAAAAATATTTGAATAAAATGTGTCAGAGTTTAATTTTACATTAATGCATAACTAACTGGCCTGTAATTAGTATGTTAATAAATGGAAAAAAAACACTTAAGGATGTATTCTTATGATACGCGGACAAAAACGTGCATTAAACTTTCCACATGCTTATATTTTTCTGAAAGTGTAATATCCAAGGAATAATTTAAAGACAAGAAAAGTGTATGTTAGTGTTCATCTAAGAGAGATTCAACCCTTTGAACATACGCCAAAATACAGCATGGGAAATTTCATTAAAAATGCTACTAGACCATAATACCTCACAAAACTTATAAATACAATAAATTAACACTTAATTTTGCTTAGATTTACTTGAAAATATTGCAAATTTGATTTATTAAGCAAAATATGAGCAAATGAATACCAATTAAATAACTTGTACCCAAAAATGTTGTTCACCAGTGTCAAAATTAGGCAAATTTTTCCCTATAAAATTGCTCGAAAAACAAAGAAAAAACATATTTCTACAATTAAACTTATTAAGAAAATTGTTGTGAAGTTTCTTTAGGTATTATGGCTCTTTTTCGTAGCAAGAAAAGTAGGGGTTAGTGTACATGTACATATAAGAAAGTTTTGATATTTTTTATATCCCCACCCCCTGGTTCTTTTTCAGTATTTAATTAAAATAAATCAAGGCATTTAGGCATCAAAGTATGTGTTTTATTCACCAAGTATTCAAAATTAGTGTGATAATTTCGGGTAATAATTGCAATTTTGTTAAGAAAAGATTTTTAAGAACAAAGAGTAATCAATTAACACATAAAACTTCATAATAATCTGTTGGATGTCTACTCTTTCTCTTGCAATGCGGGTTCCGGATTGGGTCCTGGTTTGTGGTGTTGGATGGTGGCTTCACAGGGATTAGTCAAATTTAGTCCCACTTTCTCAATCTGATTTTAGTGGTTTTCTCCATCTGATTTTAGTGGTTCTTAAACCCTTCTCTCTTCTAAAGGTCTTCATTAGTGATTTTTGTGAAAACAGGACTCACCTGTAAAAAATTATTTTAGAAAAAATTAGATTATGATTTACTGGTTTAATCATTGTTCAAAAAATGTAAAATCATTATTTTGTCTATCTTTCTTTGTTTTTATGAACCCACGCCTGTAGTTTAGACTCAAATAATTTCTATATATTCCATGATGTTTCAGAAATATTCCATTTTTTTAACCCGCATAGGCCGCCATAGAATGAAGCGACCTAGCTTCTTACCGAATGTAAACAGCTAAAAATTATAGATGTTATCTTATTATTTTCTTACGATATGTCAATAAATTTGGGATAGAGATTCTGCATTTACAATATCAAAGGAAATTTGTCATATACTAAGAGCTATAGTTGCAATAAAAAAGATTTTACGAATGTTGTCGTCTGCACCCCCCTGGAGACCTTAGGCCTAACGTTAGCCTACGTACATATAGCATGTTTATGCTATGTTTTTAGTTTGCGATGTGACAGTATACCATGTGTTTTGAAACTTTTGTATCTATAATGCAAAAACATTGTTATTTTCAATAAGTTTAAAAGCATTGTTAACCTACATTTTCGCTTTTCCACTGCTACTGGAACGTCGTCATCACACTTGTTTGGGGACCGCTTTCGAGAATGTACCTGTAGGCCTAATTGTGATATCGGCAATTTTTAAAATGTTTTAAAATTTCTCTCGGTTGGCTTTTTAATGGAGTACGTGCCATTCGGCATTCCTGTCGCTTTGAAACGGGCGATCCCGTCTTCTTGAGTCTTCCCCTCTCGATCATATCGATTTCACTTGTCGACTTTCTTAGGCTTATGTCGTAAATATCGTAATTTTGCACACGTCTTGGTGATTAATACAACATAGAAAGTTTTTTATTTAAAAATCAATATAGTTAAACATGTAAATCATAAAAACCTTAAAAACTTGTTTGTAAATTGTTATCAGTTTGAATTTTGCGACATGTCTAAGGAAGAAGACCCACTTGGGGTAAAATGATCAGAAGAATACATCCTTAAGTGTAAACTGTTCGATTTGCAATGTAGAGGAGGACATAAACATGATAAAGCACCTTGTTTATTGATTGTTGTATAGTAAAACCCATGTGTGTGTGTGTGTGTGTGTGTGTGTGTGTGTGAGGGTGTGTGTGTGAAGAACAATCGAAAGGCATTGACGTTTATTTTAAATAAGATGTACTTTGAACAATAAATTCCGACATTTTAATTTATTGTACGAAAAAGAAAAAAAATACTCTTGAGATAATGACCAAGGCATTGCAGCGTTAGGTTTACAGCGTATGAGTTCTTCTGATGCACATTGGCAACACTTTAAAAAAAAAGTAAAGTGCGTTAAAATTGAGACAAAATCAAGGCACTTTGAAAAATATTCAAAGTGCGTTTAATTTGGGATACACTCAACGCACTTTGAAAATTATTTTTAAAGTGCGTTAAGAGTGTACATCATTTTTATACCCGCACTTTCTAAAGAAAGTTCGGGTATATTGTTGTTACTCATGTCCGTCCGTCCGTCACACTTTTCTTCCTGAACTCCTCCTACATTTTACACAGTAGCTTAATCATCTTTTGGGAGATGGTTGGGGGTGTCATGTAGATGTGCAGTAAGGTTTCGGAATTTTGATTTTGCACCGGGGGGGGGGGGGGTCAAATGGTTAGTCAAAAAATGACGTTTTTTATGCTAAAAGTCCCGTCTTCCCTGAACTCCGTCTACATTTTACTCAGCAGCCTACTCATCTTTTGGGAGATGGTTGGTGGTGTCATGTAGATGTGCAGTAAGGTTTCGGTATTTTGATTTTGCTCTGGGGGGTCAAATGGGGGTCGAAAAATGACGTTTTTTATGCTAAAAGCCCCGTCTTCCCTGAACTCCTTCTACACTTTATTCAGCAGCCTAATCATCTTTTGGGAGATGGTTGGTGGTGTCATGTAGATGTGCAGTAAGGTTTCGGTATTTTGATTTTGCACCGGGGGGTCAAATGGGGGTCGAAGAATGACATTTTTTTATGCTAAAAGCCCCGTCTTCCCTGAACTCCTTCTACATTTTACTCAGCAGCCTAATCATCTTTTGGGAGATGGTTGGTGGTGTCATGTAGATGTGCAGTAAGGTTTCAGAATTTTGATTTTGCCCTGGGGGGTCAAATCAGTAGCCTGATCATCTTTTAGGAGAGTTACATCTTTTGAAAATAAGGTAAAACATCAACATCATAGGGTAAAAAGTCATAGCATGCTGGGAAACATCTTGAATTCTTATGAGTATTGTACATGTCAAATGTGAAAGTCATATCTCTTCTCAATCCAAAGTTATAAGCAAATGCAACATTTTGAAAAGTAGGTTAAGCTTCAAGGTCAAGCTTAAGGTCAAAGATTCATGATTTATTTAGAAAGGTCTTATCATAGGTAATAATATACATGCGTGTATAATATGAATTTTTTCAAATTGATGAATTTAAAACAATGTAATTTTTTTGCAAGTGGGTCAAACTTCATGGTCATGGGTAAAAAATATCATGGCATTGTCACAGGTAAATACTAATTATACATATGTTTAATACAAATGCCTTGTCTCTTCTCATTCAATAGATATGACTGTGATGACCAAGGTTAAATTGACAGACTGACATACAGATGTACATATACTGATTTCAATGTGAATTGATTAAAATTGGCCCAGTGGTTGTAGAGGAGTTAAAAATGTCAAGTTTCCATACAAACAAATGGACCGCAGACGTAATGTGATGAAAAAAAACCTGAAAAGCTCAAATGAGCTAAAACATAGGATTTACATATATTTTGTAAAGGTTACCAAGGTTACAGTATTTGAAAACCTTTTCTTTTCATGCAATTTTTTGAGAAACTGAAAATGTATGACATATGTATCCATTATTGAAAAAAACTGAACATTTCAGAAAAAAGTATCATTGAAAATAGTTCATCAAGGTGTTTTGAGTAGCAAAATAAAGCTAGTAAATTTTTATAGCTAATTCAACCACAGAACTTAGTCAATTTTAAGTTGCACAGCCTTTTCAAATCTTATAATACATGTAATTATTTTTAAAATATTTATGTAATCATTTCTGATTCAAGGGAGAACAAGAGATACAACAAACATGTTCATGTTTTATGTTATTTTTAGTAATTTGTTTGTTTGTGAAAACATCTCTCTCGGGAATTTTTCCTTCATATGAAGACACCGCCACTTAAAAGTAATGAAGACAAGATGTTTTTGTTAAACACTGATGCCCACGTATGGCAGCATATGGTGAAGGTTGAAGTTTCTCAAATGTATTTCAAACTCAAAAGTCAAGGTCAAAGGGTTAAAATTGTTGGTATCGAAAGAAAGTCTTGTCACAATGAATAAACATGTGAAATATAAAGAAATCCCTAGTACTTCCTGTTCAAAAGTTAATTGCCAAAGTTAATTTCTTTTTCTTAAGTGGGTCTAACTCTAGGGCTAAGGTCAAACATATTTATACCTGTTGAAAGTTTACAATCAATACACTTGTTAAGCATGAAAACCCTAGCACCTACTCATCAAAAATTTAAGCCAAATTACTGATCAAATTTCTGCAGACAAACAGTCAGACATTATTTATAAACACAAGAAACAAAATATGTATATATATAGTCAAATGAAAAAAGAATTATCTTTTGGAGTCACAAGATTAATTGCAATTTCACGAACAGGGAGTGGCTAGGGAGATTGGAACCCCCCCCCCCCTCGAGTTTGCTTTCTTATTTAAATAAGACTACATGTATATACTGAAGCAAATAAAAAATTACTTTGGACATCATCTCCCTTAGAAAACATTGACCCCACGACCCCACTATCATTGTTTTTATTTTGTTTTGAGTTTTTTGTCTTTGCTTATGAGAAAATTCTGGGCTGACATTTTTTTGACTGAGGTGTGAAACCCCCTCCCCCCTCCTGAAAAAAATCTGGATCTGCACCTGTAACTGAATGTCACATCGACAACGGGAGATAACTTCACACTGTGAAATCCGACTATACTGTGGCATGCGATGATCTTTGAACTTTAACCTAATCTAAATTTTGCATTATTTCGGTTCATTTTACCCCAATCTATTCTTAAACTTGTACTTACCGACTGTCATAGGTCCTGTGAACTTCATGAATTATAATCCAATTACAATACAAAATGATTTTTTTAATACACATCACTCTGCAGCATGTGCATGCTATCCTATTTGACAAACCTTGGCTAAATGCAGATGAAGCACGTATCGGCCGAGGTGTGCCGAGTGGTGCTTAATCTAAAAATATGATAATGGGTGACGCAACCCAATGTAATGTAGAAATTTTCCAAAAGGTGTTTACATGTAAACATGTATACCGTAAATCTGGAAATTTTTAAGTTGATTTTATTTTGCGAATCTGGGTCAAAATGCTGTACAGTTGATTGTATTTTTTACGTTTCAAAATTTTGCAAATGAACACTACTTTGTTTTCATTTTCTTATTGTTGAATTATTTTTAAGACAAATATTTTTGAGAATGCAATGAATTTGCAAATTTGCTAAAAATTTATCTACAGCAAAAATTTCCAGATTTACGGTAGTTCAAGAACAAATTTTAAAATTAATTCATAACAAACTATGTTTTAACATAACTTTTCCATCTTTATTATTTAAACCATTTAAAAAAAGTACGGTTCGTTTTTTTTTTTTTTTTTTTTTGGGGGGGGTGGGGTTGGGGGGGGGGGGGGGGGGGGCATTGTTGCAACCACTATTGAAATAACGACCACTTTTGAAATAATTATGTCAATAGTGGTTGAGAATGCATTTCAATAACAAATATAGGTAATAACCACTATTGAAATACGACCACAATTGAAATAATTATATCAATAGTGGTGGAGAATGCATTTTAATAACTAGATGCTGTCATGAGACAGTAATACCCGCACTAAGGTGTTTGCCTCTAAATACTTACTCCTTCATATTGGACTTTCCAAGGAAAAAGTCAAAATAATTCTATAATTATCTCCGTACATGTATTCGTCAAATTGAGCATAAAATTTTCAGGTGACCATATGATCTATGAGCCTCATAGATGTATTTTGTATACTTAATTGATTAACAGAATTTAATTAATAAAGTAAATTACTTAATTAGATTCTGATAAATATTTTGCCCATAATTTGGAACGTTTTAAGTTTACTTTCTCAACCACATAAAATATTTTTTTAGGAAAAAAAAAACCCCATTGAAAATACAGCCCAATGATTTGTAAATGCCTATCCCCCCCCCCCACCATCACACACACACACATACCCTCTCTCTCTCTCTCACACATTTTTTTTAAAATAGACCTAGATGGCAAAGTTATTTTAAAACATCGTTTATCATGATAGTTTGAAATTTGTTCTTGTACTAAACAGTTTTACGTGTGAACATCTTATTGAAAATTTCTACATTCACATTGGGTTTGCGTCACCCATTTTTTTAGATGTCCACTCGGCACACCTCGGCCGATTCATACTTCATCTAATGAAGGCGACGGAATATGAGATTATTTAGCACATGTATGCTGACAATGCAGTGTGGTCAGTTAAAATCATTTGTGTTTTAATTGGATTATATGGATTATATTTCATGAATTCGTTGTCACGACCTATGACATTCGGTAATTACAAGATTTAGTATAGATTGCATAAAAATAAATAAATACAAATGGTTAGGTTGAAGTTCAAAAAGGGTCAAAGATCATCGCATGCCACAGTCGACAAATTTCACATTGTCAAGTTATCTCCCGTTGCGGATATTCAGTATATACACTATTACAGGCGTAGATCCAGAATTTTTTTTTCGGAATGGGGGGGGGATGTCACACCTCAGTCAAAAAAAATCGAGCCCATGATTTCCCGAGAAGCAAATAAAAAATAATAATAAAAACTATGATGGTGGGGCCCCTGTTTTCTAAGGGGGAGGATGTCCAAAGTCATTTTTATTCTCTTCAGTAAATAGTCTTATTTAAATAACTGGAAATTCAACGGGGGGGGGGGGGGTGTCTGATCTCCCTAGCCACTGACTCCCTGTAACCTGAAATGACAAATTATCTTATGACTCCATAATAGTAGAAAATTTTTCCATTTGACTATATATACATATTTTGTTTCCTGTGTTTATGTCTGTTTGTCTGTTCACAGAAACTTTAACCTTGCCCATATTTTAGTTTTAAGTGGATTGGGCTATACACATGGCTTCCACATTTCATAGGAAAATTTCTTTTGGCAAAACCTTTTAATGGGTACCACCAATTTTGACCTCTTGATCTCTTGACCTTGGAGTTTGACCCACTTTTACAAGAAAAATACCTTAAACTTGGCCTAATTTAAGTTTTGAATAGTTGGTGCTAGGACTTTCATGCTTAACATGTGTAATCATTGTGAACTTTCAACAGGTATAAATATCCTTGCCCCTAGAGTTGAACCCAATTTAACTTTAACCTTGGCAATGACTTTTGAACAGGTGAGGAAGTACTAGGAATTTCTCTCTTATTTCACATGGGTATTCCTTGTGACAAGACTTTCCCTTTGATACCAACAATTTTGACCCTTTGACCTTGAACTTGGAGTTTGACTTACATTTGAGAAACTTCAACCTTTGCCAAAAGCTGCCATAACAGTTGCTGTCACAACAAACAAACAAATTACTAAAAAAACAAGGCCGTAACTACCATTGAGGCAAGTGAGGCAAATGCCTCACTAAATTTTTAGAGTTTTCTGAAAAGTGAAAAAAAGTTTTACATTGAACATATGAATTATGTGTGTCTTCGTGCTAAATTAAAATTTTCAACTTTTGTTTCAATTTCTGCAAATCTTTCATCTCACTAGTGCCTCATTTTTATTTAGAACGCATGTAAAATATATAAGTCAAAATGTTTATTTTGTAAGTTGAATCTCTTCTAAGAATTTCTCATTCATATTGAGACACCACTACTTGCCGGTGGAGGGCTGCAAGTTTTAAATTTGTACTGGAATCGCAGAGTCACTGAAGATGATTGAACAGTGAGAGATCTTTTTTGTGCCATCACCTTCTGTGACTTAGGACCTCAGTTTTTACTTCTCATCCGAAGGACCTGTCTCTACATACCACAGTGGGATTCGAACCCGCGATGTAAGGATCAACTCCTTAGTCTGCGACTCTAGAGCATACATGTAGGCTCTAACCAATGTGCCATGCGGGCGACAATTCAAAGCTTAAACACTTTCTACGATTAAATATTTATTTTCTAATACTAAGGTTTCAGGACACCCCCTCCACCTGGAAACCCCCATCACTGGCCATCAGGCATTACCCTTGCCCCGTCTGGGACTAGGAATGCCTGATGGCCTTGCCTCACTTAAAAATTGAGCCTAGTTACGGCCTTGAAAAAAAACAATATACATGTACATATTTTATATTCAACAGATATACTTCTGGTCATATCTCAAGTTCTCCCTTGAATCAGACATGGTGATATAAATATTTTAAAAATAATTATTATAAGAGTTGAAAAGGTTGTGCATATTAAAATATACTAAGCTCTGCGGATGAATTAGATATAACAGTTTAGCTTTATTTTGCTACCCAAAGCACCTTGATTAACTATTTACAAGCATACTGTTTTCTGAAATGTACTGTTTTCTGTCGTCCATCTGTTTGTCTGCAAACTTTTCACATTCTTAACTTCTTAAGAACCACTGAGCCAATTTCAATCAATTTACATGTAAATATGCAGGGGACTTTTTCCAACAAAAATCTTCGTCTCAAGAACAGCAAGGACATTTATTGTCCCCCATTTTTGCTAAAGGTAGGGGACATTAAATCTCATTTGTTTGTCAGTCTGTCCATCTGTCACAATAAATTTAACCTTGGTCATCATGGTCATATATTTTGAATGAGAAGAGACAGGACTTTTATATTAAACATGTGTATTAGTATTTAATGGGACAATACCATTCTAAATACACTATGATTTTTATTACCCATGACCTTGAAGTTTGACCTACTGTCATAAACAAATTAATTGTTTTAAATTGATCATTTTGAAAGATAAATGAAAGGGCATTCATATTGTACATGCATGTATATTACCTGTGATAAGACCTTTCCAAATATATCATGACTTTTTGACTCTGTGACCTTGACCTTGAAGTTTAACTTACTTTTCAATAATGTTGTATTTCCTTTTGATTGAGAAGAGATACGACTTTCACATTTCAAGTGTACATTACCCATAACAAGATGTTTCCCAGCATGCTATGATTTTTTACGCCTTGACCTTGATGTTTTACCAAAATTTCAAAAGAGTGAATTCTCCCAAAAGAGGATTAGGCCACTGTGTAAAATGAAATAGGAGTTTAGGGAAGACAGGGCTTTTTGCATAAAAAACGTCATTTTTCCACCCCTATTTGACACCCCAGGGCAAAATCAAAATTCCAAAACCTTACTACACATTTACATGACTCCATCATCCATCTCCCAAAAGATGATTTGGCTGCTGAATAAAATGTAAGAGGAGTTCAGGGAAAATGGGGCTTTTTGCATAAAAAACGTCATTTTTCGACCCCCAATTGACCCCCCAGGGCAAAATCAAAATTTAGAAACCTTACTACACATCTACATGACCCCACTAACCAACTCCCAAAAGATGATTAGGCTGCTGAATAAAATGTAAGAGGAGTTCAGGGAAGATGGGGCTTTTTGCATAAAAAACGTCATTTTTCGACCCCCATTTGACCCCCCGAGGCAAAATCTAAATTCCGAAACCTTACTGCACATCTACATGACCCCACCAACCATCTCCCAAAAGATGATTTGGCTGCTGAGTTGAATGTAAGAGGAGTTTAGGGAAGAAGGAGCTTTTTGCATAAAAAACGTCATTTTTCGACACCCATTTGACCCCCCCCGGACAAAATTAAATTTCCAAAACCTTACTGCACATCTACATGACACCACCAACCATCTCCCAAAAGATGATTAGGCTGCTGAATAAAATGTAAGAGGAGTTCAGGGAAGATGAGGCTTTTTGCATAAAAAACATCATTTTTCGACCCCCATTTGATCCCCTGGGGCAAAATCAAAATTCCGAAACCTTACTGCACAACTACATGACACCACCAACCATCTCTCAAAAGATGATTAGGCTGCTGAATAAAATGTAAGAGGAGTTCAGTGAAGATGGGGCTTTTTGCATAAAAAACGTCATTTTTCGACACCCATTTGACCCCCCGGGGCAAAATCAAAATTCCGAAACCTTACTGCACATCTACATGACACCACCAACCATCTCTCAAAAGATGATTAGGCTGCTGAATAAAATGTAAGAGGAGTTCAGGGAAGAAGGGGCTTTTTGCATAAAAAACATCATTTTTCGACCCCCATTTGATCCCCTTGGGCAAAATCAAAATTCCGAAACCTTACTGCACAACTACATGACACCACCAACCATCTCTCAAAAGATGATTAGGCTGCTGAATAAAATGTAAGAGGAGTTCAGTGAAGATGGGGCTTTTTGCATAAAAAACGTCATTTTTCGACACCCATTTGACCCCCCGGGGCAAAATCAAAATTCAGAAACCTTACTGCACATCTACATGGCACCACCAACCATCTCCCAAAAGATGATTAGGCTGCTGGTAAAATGTAGAAGGAGTTCAGGGAAGACGGGGCTTTTAGCATAAAAACGTCATTTTTCGACCCCCATTTGACCCCCCGGGGTAAAGTCAAAATTCCGAAACCTTACTGCACATCTACATGACACCCCCAACCATCTCCCAAAAGATGATTAAGCTACTGTGAAAAATGTAGGAGGAGTTCAGGGAAGAAAAAGTGTGACAGACGGACGGACGGACGGACATGAGTAACAACAATATACCCGAACTTTCTTTAGAAAGTGCGGGTATAACAAACATAGGTAATGACCACTATTGAAATTATTATTTCAGTAGTGGGTGAGAGTGCATTTCAATAACAAACATAAACAGTTACCAATATTGAAATACGACTACTATTGAAATAATTATTTCAATAGTCGCTGAGATTCATTTCAATAACAAACATAGGTTGCAACCACTATTGAAATAATGTTCACTTTTGAAAGATTTTGAAGATTTCAAATTCAATATGGACCAAATTATTTCAATAGTGGATTGAACAATGAATCCAATATATATTGTCTATTTGAAATAATTATTTCAAAAGTTGCTGACGCAGTGAAACATTTATCTCAATACTTTTAGTATTTCAATAGTGGTTGAAATCTATGGTTACCATAATGAAATGCACTCTCACTAAATAATTATTTCATTAGTGCTCGTATTTCAATAGTGGTTGAAACTTATGGTTATTATATTGTAATTCACTCTCACCCACTATTGAAATAATTATTTCAATAGTGGTTGTATTTCAATAGTGGTTATTACCTATGTTTGTTATTGAAATGCACTCTCAACCACTATTGATATAATTATTTCAATAGTGGTCGTATTTCAATAGTGGTTATTAACTATGTTTGCTATTGAAATGCACTCTCTACCACTATTGATATAATTATTTCAATAGTGGTCGTATTTCAATAGTGGTTACTAACTATGTTTGCTATTGAAATACACTCTCAACCACTATTGATATAATTATTTCAATAGTGGTCGTTATTTCAATAGTGGTTGCAACAGGGCATTATTAAATTTAAAAAGGTACCCATTATGAGCAAAACATTTTTTTAAATCTAATTTACACATTGGCGTCTGAACCGGGGGGCTTAACCCCCCATTTTTTTTTTTGCAAAGATGGACATTTTCTGTGTATTGAAAATTGGGGTTTACCTTTTTTGTTGGTTTAGCCCCCCTCCACTTTCAATTTCCTTCCGACGCCTATGAAGCAAATAAAATACATATAATAGGCACTGAGTCATAGGTCACATAGTCACAGGGTCTGAGAATGTTATACTCAATGTGACGAATACATGTACCGTGTAAATTATAGAATTATTTTGACTTTTCCTTGGAAGGCTTTTAGCCTAATATGTACGAGTGTGTATTTAGAGGCAAACACCTTAGTGCGGGTATTACTGTCTCATGACAGCATCTAGTTTTACAATGGGGACACTGATCGCACTTTGAAAAAATATGTATAAAACAAAAATTCTGGACTTACGAGGGCTTTTCGAAAATTATTGAGACATTGTCTATATTTCGCTTTCTAATGAACGTCTTAGAACTATTTATCTTTAAACCAGATAATTGTGAAAATAAATCCAATGTATCAAGAGCAGCAAACAAAGATTTTGGTGAACCGTCAAGGGCAAGCGAGGTATCATCTGCATATTGAGAGATTTTGTGTTCTTTTTCTTTTACTATTATGCCTTTTATATCTGTTTTGTTTAATAAGAATAGCCAGGACAAAGGAAGAACAAGTAGGGAGCAACAGGATCTCCTTGTCTACAGCCCCTCTGAATAAAAAATTGTTCTGATAAAAAACCATATTGTACGTATTTAGGATTTTAATCCATTCAATAATGTTGTTTCCAAAACCAAAATACTTCAAAACTTTATAAAGAAAGGTCCATGAAATTGAGTCAAATGCTTTCCCAAAGTCTAATAGCATCAACAGACCAGGAATATTATTTGACTCTGTATAAGACATTAAGTCATAAATAAATCTTGTATTTTCCCCTATAAATCTACCTTTAATGAAACCTGTTTGTGTATCAGAAATAAGATATTCTAGAGTCGACTTTATTCTACAACTTAAACATCCAGATATAAGTTTATAAAAGACATTTAGTAAAGTAATTGGGCGCCAATTTTTTAAGAACTGTCTTGGTTTATCACCTTTGGGTATACAGAAAATAATCCCAAGTCTCTGAGAAATTGGAAGTTCTTTCTTTGAAAAAATACAGTTAATTGCATTTAAAATATAACTTTTCAAATCTATCCAGAAAAATTTGAAAAATTCAGTCGTAAAACCCTCAGTCCCTGGAGACTTGTTATTTTTCATATTCTTAAGAACATCTAAACGTTCACTTTCTTCAATATCTTTCTCAAGACTATTAGAAGTCATCTCGTCAAGTTTTTTAACTTCCGCTGGGTCAATAATATCATTCAGATCCATGTCAATACATTTTGAATCTTTATTTGAATACAGTTCTTCATAAAAAGATTTAACTTGATTTAAAATTTCAAATTGATCATAAACAGTGTATTGTTCATCAATCTCAACCCTTTTAATAATTTTGTTAACATGGTTTCTTGATTCTAAATTACAAAAAAAAATTGTTGGCTTTTCACCCTCTTCTACCCATCTAGCACTGGATCTAATTAAATGGCCTTGCATTTTAACTTTTCTTAAATTTTCAAGGGTTTCTTTTTTTTCCTCTAAAATATCTGTATTATTTTCATTACTTGTTTCTAATCTCTCTATTTCTTCTACAAGGGATTTCTCTAACTTTTCTCTCTCTCTTTTCTTAAATGAAGAATATGAAATAGATATTCCTCGTATTTCCATAAGAAGAATTCAAGGAATATAGAGTCATCCATATTTTCAACAAAAATAGCATTATTTTCAATATCATTTATGTTTTGTGAATATTGACATCTGACTTTTTGTATAGTTTGCTTCACTTTTTCGACATACAATGCGTCATTCAGTAAAATGTGATTAAACTTCCATAGGCCACGGCCTTTATTGAAGGGATTGAATTTTAATTCTAGAACAATAAAATGATCAGATCTGTACCGCGGTTTAACAGTAAATTCTTCAACAAGATTAGATAATCCTTCAGATATTAAAATATAGTCTAATCGGCCTTGTTTGACAGGGTTTTTTTTCCTGCATGTGAACACTTTTTTTCTGGATTCAAACTCCTGTAACAGTCAATCATTTGTAAATCTTCCATAATTTCTATCAATTTTTCACGAGCCATTGGATTATTTACATTAACATAGTTGTATGTATCTATTTCTGGATTAAGTGCAAGATTTAAGTCACCGCATAATACAAAATATTCATTGTAAAATTCTAGAAAAATATCTCTAACCTTTTCATAAAATTCTGGACAGTCAGTTTTTCGGTCCATATACATTTACCAGGGTAAACCTATTGTCTTCAATGGTAATATCAAGAGCTTCTAAATTCCCTTCCTTATCTTTCTTATCTTTGTGGACTTTAAATTCAAATTATTGTTAAAAAGGATACTTACTCCTCATGAATTCGATTTATATGAACTAAAATAGCACTTGTAACCCCACTGAGCTTCTACAAATGGTTCTGTTTCATAGGTAAAATGTTTATCTTGCAGACACAAAATAGAGTAACCCTTATTTCTATAATAGTTAAGGACATCTTGTCGTTTCTGAGTTGACGCTAGACCTTGGCAGTTCACCGTTACGATTTTTATATTATCGTTCATCAACAAAAACTGCTTTGTAAATTGTAAGCAACCTCCAAGCGAAATTTTCGACTACATGACTATTGTATTCTCTCACAGACACACTTTGAACGTCTTTCAGTGAAAAATTTGCATATACGTTTGACATACACTAAAGCAAGAAATATTTTACAAATGTTAAACATTTTCTCTACAATGGTTTATAAATGCGTCAATAGTAGGGGTACTCGGAGCAGTCACGAAATCAGATATTGGGAATATGTAACACAAACGTTCTAAGTCTTCGTGGATCCATAATAAGGACGAAAATAATTCAGTTTAAGTGTATAATTTTTCAACTTTATTTCAAATTCATGTTGTGCAACTTTTATAGAATTTTGATCAGAAATACGGAGATCATAAAAAATTAAGCGCGGTAGAGAAATCTGCCACAACGATAATATGGATTTTGACGTCAAGAGCGGAGCAGCCATCATACCTAGAGTTTTGTGTAGCGCAATGTAGAACTCTTTTCCAGACTGAATGACCTGCTAAAACAATAACAACGAGAAAATAAAATGATTTGTTAAAGTTTGTTATTCGGAAGCCCATTTAGGACCTATCGAAAATATTATTGAATCCGATATAACGAATTGTCGAATTTGTTGTTTTCGTTGTTATAAAGAATTTGTAATAATTTCTACGAATTTGTTATAACGAATTTGTTGAATAAAAAAAATGATTCATTACAACGAATTCTTTAATTTGTTATAACGAATTAAATTCGTTAAGAGCGTGTCTCAGAGAAAAACATGCAAAATCTGAAAAATCGTCCGGGAGGGTCTACAAAACTTTTCATTTTATAATATATTTTTAAGGTCTAGGTTGTCTGAGGATCTAAAATTTAAATTTGGAAAGTGTGCCACGTGTTTCTATTTTTAGTAACAACCCTGTTTCTATATTTAGCAAAATTGGCATAAAATAGTAGGTGCAAATATGAAAGATTGAGACCTTGCAAAATCAATTGAAAAATTTTTGCAATGCCAGATATTTATTATATCATCAACACATATATGTCAAAGATGAAAAATATTTATTTTTCACAATGATTGCACCTATATGTATTCTATGATCGAGCCACGAGTAAGGCTAAATTTAGAACTTTAGATTTATTATCCTTGTTTAGTGCAATTGCACAGCTTAAATGGAGAAAATAATTTGATCTTATAATGTGCTTTATAATAATTTATTTATGTTCTATCAAATATAAAAAATTCACTGATGGCTTTTAATAGGACATATAACAAATAATTGGTGGAAATGATGACCTTACGATGTTAGCCAAGCTTTTCATTTGTAAATTAAAATTGTTCAAATGTAATGAATATTTCTTCAATTGATGATTAATAATTTGATTTTAGTGTAAATAAATGCTGAGAAGGACAATCAAAATTAAAACCTTCATGAAAGTTTAAAATATTCACCAAAATTGATAAAGAAAATTAATAAAATGAGTTTTGAAGAGTTATCTCCCGTAGTGGAACTCTCCATACAAAAAAGGGGGAAAATGATATTGCAACATGGCAGGGGCAGAAAAACAATGTGATTTCAGCAATTTTTCAAACATTTCAAGCAGTGATGGCCCAATAAATTCATTTATAAGAATATACTAAGGATCTGTCAAACCATTTGCGTTTACTCAAATCTCGGAACATACCCTAGCTGGGTTGCATGGAAAATTTATGACGTACCAGAGGCGATCGTTTTGCTGCATTCTGTAGGCCTATAGAAATGGTATTTTTTCCATTGACATTTCTAGCACATTAGAATTATGAGTATGTCAAAGACAATTAAGGATTAAAATGGCGAAGAAGTAAGTCAAGGTGCTGCCGTCCCGATCATAAGGAAGAAAGCAAAAGCAGACCGATGGGCTATCCCTATCTTTTGTAAAGAATACTGGTTGAAAATGAGGGAGACAATATACCAGTTGGATCAGGTAGGACAAAGAATTTTCAGTTGGAAGTTAAAATAATGAATGTATTTGTTCTCTGTTTTACAAGTGATTGTGATAGGGGAGGAGGACAGGTGGTATAAACTCGGCTCAGATTAAACAATTGTTTGATCTTTTTTTTTCTTTTTTTTTTTTTTTTTTTTAGAAGTACATGTACATGAAATACAAGTTCTAATAAATTGAAGAATTGTGCAAGCAGTGTGCTTCTCATAGGCAGTAATGAGTTTGGACCAAGGAGTATGACAGTGATTTTAGAAGAGGAAATAGGTATATTTAATTATATGCAAGGACAATCTTTAAAATTTAGTTGATCACACAAATATTTCATCACCATAATTACATAAAGATTTATACAAAATTAAATTGAGTGCCTATAATTTTTTCAAATTGATGATATTTTGAAAATCAAGAACATTGATAAAAAATCATAAAAATATACTGCTACTCATAAAGTTTATACTAAAAGTTTTAGCATGTACATATACGAGACAGTATATGATTGCTAGTACACCTTGTGTATTATAGAGGTTTTAAACATCTCCAATATATTTTATCATTCCTCTCTTGAATTAAACATTATTTAGAATTGATTAAAATTCTATCTTATCATGCTTATAGCAACAGTTGTCCATGTGCTGCAGTATTTATTGGATCCAACCAAATCAGAAGAGAAAACCCTGAAGCAAATTCATATGGTAAAGTGTAGGGCTAGAAAATTAATAATTATATTTTTCACTTGTCACTTAGGCTATCACCTTGATTTTTTAATAACTCAATTCTCTTATTATCCCACTGATCCAGTTGATTTTAAAAGAACTGTCCAAAATGCATAACTATAATTTATAGTACATGTAATACCTGTTTATATTATGATACTTTCTAATAGTGCAACATACATGTAACAAAACAAACCAAAAGTCTCTGTTGAGACTGTAGCTCTATTGATTTGTACTTATAACAAACAGACAAAGGAAGAAAAAAGTAGCAGTTGGGTCTTGAAACTTTATAAGGGCAATAAATAGAATAATGATTCTTGATAAAGCCTATTTTTGTGGCAAGATTGCAATAAAACCACAACTGTAGGAGCTGCTTTTATTAAATTTTACAAAAATTTCAATTTTAGTTACTGTGACAAAATCATTCATCAATATAAAAAAAACAAAAATAACAATTATGTTTCTCTATGTAGTCTATTTACATGCCACATTATATTATAATCATTGACAGACTAAAACTGTATTTAGAATAGCCTTTTGAAAGTATTTCACCGAAATTTCTATTTTTTATCAACCATTGCAACACTGTTCATCAAAATTTAAAAAAACCCCATACATTATCTTCTAATTTGTAATTTAACCATTTACAAAGGTCACATGTCATGACATATGATATATTGGGATTGTGGTAGGTAAACATAGTTAAGTCAAAGTAAAGTTTTTTTTTCAAAAGAGGTCAGTTATCAAATAATTAGTCTTTGAATAAATCACCACCTTCATCTAAAGTAAATTGCTTATGGTGCATTTTAATTCATATTATAGGTAATACAGGGTTTTCTAAGAGAGGAGGATCAGTGGAGTGGAACTGTTTCATTTACCCAACATCTTGAGCTTACTGATCAAGGGAAAGATGAAGCAGGTTACAAATGAAAGTTCGGCTGGAAGTATAGGGAGTAATACTCAACAATACATGTATTACCTCTGTCCAGACTCATCATAACAGAAAGTATTTTCAAAATGTTGCAATCACGAAAATCTCCTGGGAGTTGGAAATCAGTCTTACAGAAATTCAAGATCAAGTAGGAACACTGCAGCAAATTTATATGATACAAGATGTGAAAGCATTAGAGAGTCTCAAAATTTATTGATACAAACAGTCAAATCAGGTAGAATTAATGATGGAGTCCAGAGAGAGCCAACAGGAGAAAGCATGGGTTTGGCACTGGAGAGCAGAAGAAAGCAATACAGTTCTCCAAGGAAGAAAAGGACTAGTGCATGATATGCAAAGAATGTGACAGAACAGGAAAATGCCCCGATAGTGTCTCATTGGCAGATGAGCTGAAGAAAAATGGTGAAAGACTTTTTAAGAAAGAAAAATGGCTAAATATTTCACAAGTAAGAGGATATATTGCCTCATATATTTGTCAATAAAATCTAAGAGTGTCTCTGTACCTCCCTCTGTAAACAATCAATTGTTGTCTGAAAGGTGTTTTGAAGATGTTTGTATTGATTAGGATGAAATACTTGCAGAGATTGTTTCTGCTTTAGACTCGAATGAATATGAAGATCAAGTGACTTGTATGGTGAATGATGTGTTTACATCTGTACATATTCAGTAAGTTTATAACCTGTATAATCACATATTTTGAAACAGGGGAATCGAGGATTCAGAAAAAAAAAATATTGATATGTGGGGATTTTGATTTTATTTTGCAGTTTTTGAAGTGTTGAGTAGTAATTAAGCATATAAATTTTATATTTCATGATAGTCATAAATTTGTGGGTCTCTCCATGCCCCGAATACATTGAAAACTAACCCACCCCTCACAAAAATAAGAACCTTGGAAATTAAAGGTTCCAATATACTTAACCATGGAATTGATTTTGACATTCTTACATTATGATCAAAAGTTTCATGTTCATTAAAATGTTAGAATTCTGATTGTTACAGTATTTTCATTATGATGGGATATCAAAATAAGTTTTGTTTTTTTTAATTTATAAACTCTGTGTCCTACATCACAATATGACTTCTATCAAAGAGTGTATGAATCATTATAAAAGTAATTAGTTCCCAATACAGTGTAACATGTTTTGGAATCAACAGAGAATGAAATTAACTACAGTAACTGTAAACATGAATTCATTTTAAGGGTGTTTACTGTAACCAACATTATGTACATGAAGTTCATGTATTACATACCATATATTGTAGAATAATAGATCACAATGCTTATTTTGACCTTTATGCACTTGTTAACTGAATTCTATTTTAGGAGAGCTATCATATTCAAAAGATGTTGAAAAATATTCAAACTTTATATTAATTTTTACAGAAGTTTGGTTTTGTTTACTTAAAACATTTACAACAATATTGTTTTCCCTCCATTTTAATTTTAAGAGATGAAAGGGGATTCATAATATTGTGTGTAACACCCCACCCACCCCCACCCCTTTCTAATGAATTATTTTGATTTATAGAGGTGTTATCTATTGAACTGTAATTAATATGTTTAATTTTTAAAATACAGAAATGAATGTTACCACAGAAACATATTTTTTTTAATGTTTTGAAAAGTTTTGAAGTATTTTATGTATAACACTTTAAGTATTTTTGATACCTCGAGTGTGAAAAATTAACTTACTTTGACATTCAATGAATACTAAAGTTTAAATTTGCCAACAGCAATTTTTTCATATTTTGTTCACATAATCATCCTTAACAATAAGCAGTAAAATTTTCTAGATTAAAATTTCCATTTTGGCCGTAACTGTTATTTCAATTTAGTAGAAAATTGACATTTTTTCAAAAATATGGAACATTGCCAATTTTATGACCTTTTTGCACTTAAACAAAATGGACGTCAGTCATTTTTACTATGCACTTAAGAAGTACTAACCTGTGTTCTTTTATTTCAAAATTAAATATTTTGATAATAATGAGAGTTGCAGTTTTAATTCTTCTCCAAATATGACTAAAAAGTATAAAATATGACCTGAGATTTTGTTGCATAAGAGCTATTCTTAGTAACAGGTCATAAAAGGTATACCGGTATGATTGGCACAATAAAAATTTGTTCAATTTCCATTCATGCATACTAGATTTAGCTTGCAAAATTTGAAGGCAATTGGAGAACCTTGCTACTGGACCATTTTGCATGTTTTTCTCTGAGACACGCTCTTAAATCGAATTCAAAAAATTTGATAACAAATTAAATTCGTTTAAACAAGTTCTTAAGTTTGTTATAACAAATTAGATTCGTTAAAACAAATTCCAAAGTTTTGTTATAACGAATTAAATTCATTTGATCGAATTCAATAATCAGGGTCTATACAAAAATATATATGCATTCGATATTACGATTTGTCGAATTCGTTTTAACGAATTTAATTCGTTATAACAAATTATGGAATTCGTTTAATTGAATTCAATTCGTTATAACAAGTTTTAGAATCTGTTAAAACGAGTTTAATTTGTATTATTTCGTATTCGTATTGCTTAACAATACACAATTTTCCTCATAGGTTAATGTATATATTTAAACGCAATAATATTTGTATTTGAAAGCAATCATTTCTATTGATTTTTGAAGAGTGCAATGGATCCATGCTGATATTCGTTTCTTTTTTCTTTTGTACATTAACCTATGAGGAAAATTGTGTATTGTTAAGCATTATAGAATCAGATTCTTCTGAACAAGCATTTACTGAATGATTAAATCATTGGTATGGGTATAAAGTGGAGAAAGAAGTGTCGGTCTGTAAAATCAAAGACAACATTAGAATGAAACAAAGCTTTAGCATGTAGAGATGTCTATATTCCTGTATATTCACAACCTTTCCTTTGATCACATACAGTAACAAGGCCGTAACTAGGCTCAATTTTTAAGTGAGGCAAGGCCATCAGGCATTCCTAGTCCCAGACGGGGCAAGGGTAATGCCTGATGGCCAGTGATGGGGGTTTCCAGGTGGAGGGGGTGTCCTGAAACCTTAGTATTAGAAAATAAATATTTAATCGTAGAAAGTGTTTAAGCTTTGAATTGTCGCCCGCATGGCACATTGGTTAGAGCCTACATGTATGCTCTAGAGTCGCAGACTAAGGAGTTGATCCTTACATCGCGGGTTCGAATCCCACTGTGGTATGTAGAGACAGGTCCTTCGGATGAGAAGTAAAAACTGAGGTCCTAAGTCACAGAAAGTGATGGCACAAAAAAGATCTCTCACTGTTCAATTATCTTCAGTGACTCTGCGATTCCAGTACAAATTTAAAACTTGCAGCCCTCCACCGCAAGTAGTGGTGTCTCAATATGAATGAGAAATTCTTAGAAGGGATTCAACTTACAAAATAAACATTTTGACTTATATATTTTACATGCGTTCTAAATAAAAATGAGGCACTAGTGAGATGAAAGATTTGCAGAAATTGAAACAAAAGTTGAAAATTTTAATTTAGCACGAAGACACACATAATTCATATGTTCAATGTAAAACTTTTTTTCACTTTTCAGAAAACTCTAAAAATTTAGTGAGGCATTTGCCTCACTTGCCTCAATGGTAGTTACGGCCTTGCAGTAAACACGAGAACACAAAAATGTAGGAGATGGAATCATATGAAATCAAAAATATATCAAATGAAAACAGATTGATCGATTTGCACTACCAAATTGATATGGCTATTAATACCACTGAAACATTCTTAATTTGTTGTGATACCTAAGGAATTGACTAATGGCTGCTTTAAAAGTGTTGGATTCTAATAGGTTTAAGAAACTCTGGTTGTTTCTTAGGATGCCATTGTTAAACTTCAAATCTCACACAATGCAACATTTTGCAAAAAAACACAGAACCAAACGGTTCTTTTTTAAAGAATCAGACCATAGTATTCATAATAATTTTTGGCTAGCCGATGTTTGATTTCAAACTACGCAATGAATCATTGTGGTTAAATGCAAAATGAATGCTTAAAAGGAAGGATAATTGCGATAAAACGCAAAGAGTATTGCATTTAAATGCAAATTACTGTGTTTACATGCAAATAATTATTGCGATTAAACGCAATATTTTTGCGATTAAACGCAATAATTTTTGCGTTTAATTGCAATATTATTGCGTTTAAACGCAAAAGTTATTGCGATTAAACGCAAAAGTTATTGCGATTAAACGCAAAAATTATTGCGATTAAACGCAAAAATATTATTGCGATTAAACGCAATAATTATTGCGTTCAATCGCAATATTATTGCATTTAATCGCAATATCATTGCATTTAATCGCAAAAGATTGCGATTAAACGCAAAGTGCTTTGCGTTTAAACGCAATGATTTTTGCGATTAAACGCAAAGTTTTGCGATTAAACTCAATAATTATTGCCTTTAAACGCAATAAAAAATATTTTGCTCTCTGAACTGGCCTCAACGGGTTTCCGTAGATTACCATGAAATACTAGTTTTTTTGTTTTGTTTTTTTTTCGAAAGGGTTGCAAAATGAAAAAACGTTTTAAAGTTCCGAATTTATTATAGTCCAAAATATAAATTTCACAAATATAATTGAGAACAAACTGAATTTAACCAAAAATTAGTAGATTGCTTCACATACATACAAACTCACCCACACCTTATCTTTGACAAATCCGCCCACTTTTGTTCTGACCAACCAATTAAATAAAGGATAGAAATTTACATAAACAGGGGGAATTCGTATGCCATTTATTTACAACACTGACATTATTAAGAGCTAAACATAACAAATTCAAAAAACACCAAACTAAGATATGACCATAAATCTGATAACAATTATGAAATACAGTAATAACATCGAGGGACAGAGTGAGAAATGTCAAGATTGAGAAATTGCAACCACGCGCAGCAGTGCTCTTTCCAATTATGGAATAAAACAATTCATTTTCAATCATAAATTTCCAGCACATGTATTAAAATACAAAAACAAAACCTAAATCAAAGGCACCTCTAAGAAACAAACAAATTGTCTTTATCAGAATGTAATATACGTATGACTGTACATAACATGCTACTTACACTGAAAAATATTTCTTTATTTTTGTACAGTACATGCCAATATTTCATTTCAACAGCCACTTCATTTCGTTAAAAGATTGAGTTGTTAATCGGTTTTTGTCCATTATTTAAGATGTTAGATAAGAATCTTTTTATGTTCCTCAATGTGCTCTTTGATTAAAGACATATCACATCCTTTACGAAAATTGATGCGACATATAACGCACGTGTAAACCTTAATTCTTTGGTGTCCTTCTCCTACAAAAAAAAAGAAAAAAGTTGAGATGATATTCTTTATGTTATCATGCATAATCATGGTTGCCATATATTTCCTTTTAAAGTGACACCTTGACGCACAAAAAAGAAAAATAACAATTGTAGAGTTTGCATGACCCGTGCAAATCTTGCTCCTTTTCTGAAAGTATAAGGTTTCAGAAAATCACAAGTTTCAGAACTTATATTATCTACTTTTATGGAGAAAAATAAAAGTAAAGTTTTCCCAGCACGAAAATATTGTATTACTTCTTCCTCCCTATTCACCCCTACTAATTTTATTGTGATTTGAATTCAAGACACGTGGTTTAGGTTTACCTATTCAAAGGTTATAGGGTAAAACCGGTTTATAAATGAAATTGGTAGTATACAGGAAATTGCTATAGTCTGTTTCTTTTAAAACATGTCCTGTGAAAAATGTGTTTCCAGACCATTCTGAGAGACTTTCATGATTTTCAACAGAAATGGGTGGCTAAAGGGGGGGGGGGGGGAATAATTAATAGATCTTATCCTAGATAAGTGCAAAAATTACAGCTCACTTATGACTAGCGACTGATAAGCAGGTAAAAAAGTGTAATATCATCTACACTGAAAAACCTTTGCCTTATATGGCTTTTGCTATTAATGCGCAAAGAGGATCTTACCAAGAGCAACTGACCAATTGTTGATTGAATAAGTTTACGCCAAATACATGTTTACATGTTACTTCGACTACACGTGGTTCAGGTCATGATCATGTCAGTGGAGTGCAAAATAAATAAAATGTTCTTATGACCATTATGCAAACATTAGAAACTATGAAAGATATCACGGGCGTTTTTGATTTGTTGTTAACTAGAAAAAATATGTTTAATGAAATGTATACGTATTTAGTGTGAAGTTCAGAACACCAGCACTTCAAGGGTAAGGAAAACGAGCAGCTTTTCGTATGCATTTAAACGGACAAAACATTTTTCCATAACTATACTCGTGATAACGTGTGTTGGCCAGGGAATCCACCTGACAATTGTATTCACCAATAGTACAATAAAGGACTTTATCAAGCGTAAAATTCCTGTAGTATTCATTGTGACCCATAATGCAATTCTCATTCAGCTGATTCGTCAGTTAAAAGTCACATGGATGCCTCATCTGCTAATCTGACGCTAAAAAATATAGTCCCGGTTCCCATGCAAAATATTTGTCCAAAAAGGAATTTTAATTCATGACAGCAGAAAATTGTATCATAGAGAATACTTATAATTTAAATTTGAATGAATTCAAGAGAGGTCGATTGAAGTACACTTCTACAGAATGATATTATAGGGTGGTGAAAACTAAAACGCAACATAACTTTTCTGTTTACCATGTCTCCACGTTCTATTCACTTCCTAGCCACATTTCCGTGAATAATTTACCCTATCTCGCTGTAGTCTCGCTAACTCTCGCCAGAGCCACTGCCAGAGCTACTCTGAACTCATCGGGTTTTATAATTTGCAGAACAGAAAAATAAAAGGTTCCGAACACATTAGTAGAGGTGCTATTGTACGCATACATAGAAGAATTAAGAATCTACCATCGTCTCAAGTGCCAACAAATCAATGCCATTAGACCGGGAATTTTGATACAATATTTTTAAAAATTTTTATTTGAACATAGGTCACACCTATGCTCAACTTGAAATTTGTTTACAAACTTAAGAATGACTTTGACATACATGAAAACATCAAAACTGCTGATACAACCTTTATTTTCTGGCATTTGTAATTTGTAGTCTTTTTTTAGAGTACAGTTCAGTTGTTATATCTTTGTTATGATATTTTTTTTCATAAATAATTTTCATAAATCTTTCGTTTTATGATACAGATTTCTCAAAAGAATCTGAAGAGTATTTCATGATGTGTAACTTTAGTATTTTGTATAAAAAAGAATTGCATACAAAATATGCGGATCTGGGATTTTTTTTACTAGGTTCGAGAGAACATATTAAGTAATTTTGGACAAAAAATGCTTTGTCTGAGTTCTTAAGGCCACGACACACGGTATTATTAAAGATTCGGCAAAACATGCTACCCAAAGTCAATAGATGTTTACGTCTCCTGCCTTCGATGTCGCATTGTGAATTTAACTTCGTAAATGTATTACTGTAGCACAAATGCAAGCAAAAAAGATAACTCATGTAGATCTTTCTGTTCCTACCTACTTTAAGACGTAAAGATATCATTATCTGAAAGATCACATCTGTTTATCACCTTACTAAACGTTCCAACATTGTTTTTTTATACATCTCAATATAAAATCAGAAAAAGAATTGTTAGACATTAAATGAGAAAGTAAATACATTAAAATTTGGTTATGACGAAGACACTGGCACCTATGAAAAGACAATGAAAGGGACATGGAGATAACGAACAGAATTTAATATCAAAGTCTATAAAACAAAACAAAATAGGAAAAGGGCAAACACGGACCTCAAAAACATCAGAGGTGGGATCAGGTGCCATAGAGGAGAGACAATCCCCTGCCAAGCGGTCATTACCACCGTGTGCTCCTTGTCATGATCGGGAAATAACGGAGCGTTAAACTTCAGTGTATAAAAATGGACTAACAATTAGTATGAAAAACGTCAGTCGGCATTTGACTCAATGATACATGTATTTGATGACAAGGTCATTGTATCAACCATAGAACTTACGAAATGATGGCTTTGAATGAGACTTCTAATCTTTTTTCATCAACTTGTTTCTCAATAACTTACATCGTTTTAGAAAATGTGCACACAAAGAACCTGTTCTTGCGTATGGAATCAACTGAGATATATAAACTCCGTATACAGGTGATGAAGGTATATTGCTGCATAAGTAAGGAAAATTGACAATAGAAAAGTTAAAGTCATCACGTTTTTCATAGAAATTGATTGTTAGATTACCGTTAACATCTTTTCAAGTAAATATCGAAGTATGAACCAGATTTTTCAGACTCTGTGGTATCTTTTGTCTCAAGCTCACGAGGATATCCTATCGCCACATGAATGGAAATTACCAGTGTTAATTGACAAATACGTCGTCGATGTATCGAAATGTTGAGTTGAAGGCCAGAGAAAGTGTTTTCTTCTTTTCACTTCTGCTTCATATGAATACAAAAATAGGTCTACTAATGAAAGAGCGCACATTGATATTGTCAATCAGAAACTGTATCATTTTTATTATAACTATAAAGTACTTGTGTGTACAATCAAAATGTGTTTTAACAAAATAATCTGTCAAATGACCAATGACCAAGTAAATATATTTACGAGTTTCATTTTTATTGAAAAAGCTGCTGACAATGATATCAAATTTAAAGTGGGCAATGGTTGTGCATAAAGTTCAAAAGTCGTAAGTTTTTAAGCTGTTTATTTTGGTAAAATCTTGTGATTTCAAATTGTCCAAAAGTTCTTTGGTATTTTTGAGTATCCACATCTGATTCACATCATTTCTTGGATATATTGTTGCACAGTACTCTTGACGTTTTTCCATCACTACTGTTCATATTTTAGTGAGAAGTAAGAAAGAGACTTGGTTGAACATTTACTGGAACCTGCAATGTATCTTTGTTTGTAAAGATTCTTCTGAAGTTTCGGAATCCAGTAAATATATTGCAGTTCAAATTCATTTCGGTTCTTCGGGAGATTAAAAATATTCAAAACAGACATATGATTTAATAGAATTTCTGCCATAGAAAAGGAACTTTGAGTATAAGTTGGATTACCACTGGTAGAATTAAATCTTTCAAAGTTCTTCTAAATACAATATATATTTTCAGATAATGAGCCTTACAAACGAAAACAATGTTGTTACCTGCTTTTTTTCACAAGGGAGAAGTACGTACTGATCCTGTAATCTATCAAATTCTTCTTTTTTTTATTATTCAGTACAGAAGAATAGATGGTTTTCACATTATCTCTCAATTTTTTATACGCGAATTTAACATGTATGTGATACATCTAATCAAATTTGACAACCTGTCACGTCTTCTTATTCATATCTGCCCCCATCATCTGGCGTGAATTTCAACAGCATCCATAATATTTATGAAATCCGACGCCAGGATTTGGGTTTCCTATATTTAGGACCTTTTAGAATAAATGATAGTGATCTACGGTCCTCAGTATTAACTATATTTACGTCACCTGTATTAACTACTGTTATAGGACAAAGGCGAACACTTACACGATGGAGAATTGTGTTTAATATACTCGATATTCAGGCCATGTAAAGTTTTTTTGTAATTGAAAAATTTGGAAGTAATGGTCGATGTATATGTGTTGGAAATTCAAGGTGTTGTCTTTATCTTGAGAGATGGTGGAATACAAGACTGGACTCTCATCATAACGCATCCTCGTCAGAACTATGTACATAGTTCATTGATTTGATACCCAGGAGCAGAGAAGAAAATTTCACCCGTCCAAACAAAAGAAACCCTGACACTGGGGTAATGAAATTCACAATTTTGGAAGATACATTCTTGTTCATCAAAAATAAGTACTTGGTTAGTTTGTTTAAGACCCCGGGGCAGAGATTGATTGATTGATTGATTGTATATTGTTTAACGTCCCTCTCGAGAATTTTCACTCATATGGAGACGTCACCGTATGCCGGTGAAGGCTTCAAATTTTGAACTTTACTCGGCACTCAGGGCCATCGAGCAGTGAGGGATCTTTATCGTGCCAACGCCTGCCGCTGACACGGGGCCTCGGTTTTTAAGGTCTCATCCGAAGGACCCGCAAATTTCACTTCAAAGTGCCGAGCGCATGGCGAAGGAACAGTTGCAACTATTTTTATCGACTAGGTCAGTCGCGGCCGAGATACGAACTCACGACCTCCCGATCACGGAGCGAGCGCTCGCCATGGGGCAGAGAAGAAGACTTTCAAAAACATATTAAATAAATGCATTTTCACATTATAATCTAAATAGCCCGCCTGACACTAAAACCACTGATCCTGTGGCCATGAAATTCATAATTGAGATATTTAATGATTTTTAAACCATCTTCAAATCAGGATAACCTTTTAAAAAATATTAATTTAATTTAAATAAAATTCGTTGATTTTTGGAATTGATTTTGGAAATTCATCAAAAACAAGAGGCCCAGGGGCCACAGCGCTCACCTGAGCACATTAGGCTTGAATTTACTCCACCACCCCCCCCCCCCCTCCAGGCGTTCATCATTTGAACAAACTAGAATCTACACTACCTGAGGATGATTCCATATAAATATCACTAATCATAGCATTGAAGTACTTGAAAAAAAGATTTTAAAAGGTTTCCCTATATATCCCTATGTAAAACTTGGGTCGGCCATTTTGGCCCCACCCTAGCCCCGGGGGTCATGATTTGAATAAACTTGAATTTACACTACCTGAGGATGATTCCACATGAGTTTCATCTTTCCTGGCCCAGTGGTTCTGGAGAAGAAGATTTTTAAAGAGTTTTCCTATATATTCCTATGTAAAATTTGGGTCGGCCATTTTGGCCCCACCCTTGCCCCGGGGGTCATGATTTGTACAAACTTGAATCTACACTACCTGAGGATGACTCCACGTGAGTTTCATCTTTCCTGGTCCAGTGGTTCTGGAGAAGAAGATTTTTAAAGATTTTTCCCATAAATTCCTATGTAAAACTTGGGTCGGCCATTTTGGCCCCACCTTTGCCCCGGGGGTCACGATTTGAACAAATTTAAATCTGCTCTACCTGAGGATGATTCCACATGAGTTTCATTTTTCCTGGCCCACTGGTTCTGGAGAAGAAGATTTTTAAAGATTTTTCCTATATATTCCTATGTAAAACTTGGGTCGGCTATTTTGGCCCCACCCTTCCCCCGGGGGTCATGATTTGAACAAACTTGAATCTACACTACCTGAGGATGCTTCCACATGAGTTTCATCTTTCCTGGCCCAGCGGTTCTGGAAAAGAAGATTTTTTAAAAATGCCATTAATTTTTCACAAATTCATGATTATCTCCCCTTGGAAAAAGGCGTGGCCCTTCATTTGAACAAACTTGAATCCCCTTTACCCAAGCATACTTTGTGGCAAGTTTGGTTGAAATTGGCCCAGTGGTTCTTGAGGAGAAGATGAAAATGTGAAAAGTTTACGCCGACGCCAACGACGACAACTACAACGACAACGACAGACAACGGACAAATTTTGATCAGAAAAACTCACTTGAGCCTTCGGCTCAGGTGAGCTAATAAAAACATAATCAAATAAATCACTTATTCAATAAGATAATCTTTGTTTGCACGAAAGGACATCGTATTCGAAATTCCAACACATTAAATAATAATTGTTTATTTTAAATTCCATTTCATGTGATTTAATAGAAGTAATTACATTTTAAAATCAATACGTTTTAAACCCTTAACAATTCTGTGACGTCAACCAACTCAACAAATCTGTGATGTCAAAATCATACTACCTTGAGGTTCTTTAAAATTTCTCATAGTATTGCCCAATACTAGTGCATTCATTAATTTTAAACGTTTCTCTATCATTTGTAATATTTGGCACCAATCGTTCAAGTGCTCTTGGTACCATATGCATGTACAACAAATGCAAGACTAACTTATGCCATATTTTCTACTTCCTTCGGCATTTTCATCGTTTTTTATGAGTTTTCTGGTTCATTGTGGCCCCAACCCACCCACAGGGGTCATGATTTGAAGAAAAAAAACAACTCAAATCCACGCAACCTGAGGATGTTTTCACATAAGTTTCATGTTTCCTGGCCCTGTGGTTTTGAAAAGAATTGGATAGCTTAACCTTCACCCAGAGGGTCATGATTTAAGATGGAATGCCACACGAATTTTTTAATTTATACATCTTTGAGTCATCCTTTTTAAACAATGGTTTCAGCATTGAAAGGCCGATACAAGCTCTTTATTATTATTATTTTTTTTTTTTTTGTATTTTTTCAAAGAAAATGAAAAAAAAATTATATCCAAATAAGTTGTTTTTGACTTAAAAGTTTGCTGTAAATGAATGCATAATATGAATATCTAATAAAAATATTTAAAGAAAGGCTGGCTAGACTTTTTAAAATTTTTCTTTAAAAATTATTTATGAAAATAAACATTAATTGTGAATATCTTTTTAAACCTACAGTACCGACCAGACTCAACCTGACACAAAGCAGTCCCAGAGCAGTCCCGGGGACTGCTTTCTTGGACTGCTAAAGCAGTCCCATAGCGGTCCCAGGGCAGTCCCACAACAGTTCCAGAGCGGTCCTAGCAGTCCCAACGGTCCCAGAGAGCAGTACCAGCAGTCCCAGAAAGCAAAATCAGAAATGAGATTTCCAATAAACAATGGAAGTATAAAGGTGTGTTGCAACCACTATTGAAATAACGACCACTATTGAAATAATCATATCAATAGTGGTTGAGAGTGCATTTCAATAACAAACAAAGGTAATAACCACTATTGAAATACGACCACTATTCAAATAATTATTTAAGGTAGTCCGATCCTCAAGTATATAAAATTAGCAGTTAAGTAATCAAAAATACTCATAAAAGTATCTCTGAATCTGAAATTTATGTAAATTTATCCACAATATTTCTTTAAAGTTATTAAAGTTAATCATATTATATAGGGGAAATTGTCAAATCTCAAATATTTTTGCAGAAAAACTGAATTGGAATATCAGCAATGCATTTTCTAATTGCAAATTGATCAGCAAATATATTTTGGGGTAGAAAACATTAGGTATCCAGGCATTCAGAGAAATTTTCATACTTATTTGGTATTTTTTGTCTTCTATTATTGTCATGTATTCTATTATACATAGTGTAAAGTGCTTTTGCTATCATTGCAAGACACAAGAAATCACTTTTCGTTTTATATCATGCTAATAATCATTGGTATAGAAGGCTGGATTCAAGAAAATCTTATTTCTCTAAAACTGTATTTATTTTTCCTCCTTCTATAGGATACAAATGTCAACTTTTATAAGACCTTTTCTAAGACTTCCAAAGACCTTGAATCTTTTAAAGATGAATAAAATGAAAATTGTTGCATGAAAAAATTTCATTTACAAGCTTCATTTTGATGCATTTCAAATTAAATATTGATTTTTGGAGTTATCCTTCCTGGCAGAGGATCGTATATCTTTAAATAGTGGGTGAGAGTGCATTTCAATAACAAATATAGGTAATAACCACTACTGAAATAATTATTTCAATATTAGGTAAGAGTGCATTACAATAACAAACATAGATAGTTACCACTATTGAAATACGACTACTTTTGAAATAATTATTTCAATAGTGGATGAGATCCATTTCAATAACAAACAGAGGTTGCAACCACTATTGAAATAATGTTCACTTTTGAAGTTAAGATTTCAATATGGATAAAATTATTGATTTCAATAGTGCTTTGAACAATGAATCTAATATATAATGAAATAATTATTTCAAAAGTTGCTAACACGGTGAAACTTTTCTTTCAATACTGGTAGTATTTCAATAGTGGTTGAAATCTATGGTTATTATATAGAAATACACTCTCACCCAATATTGAAATAATTATTTCAATAGTGCTCGTTTTTCAAAAGTGGTTACTATTTATGTTTGTTATTGAAATGCACTCTCACGTACCCACTATTGAAATAATTATTTCAAAAGTGGTCGTATTTCAATAGTGGTTATTACCTATGTTTGTTATTGAAATGCACTCTCAACCACTATTGATATGATTATTTCAAAAGTGGTCGTATTTCAATAGTGGTTACTAAGTATGTTTGCTATTGAAATGCACTCTTAACCACTGTTGATATAATCATTTCAATAGTGGTCGCTATTTCAATAGTGGTTGCAATAAAGGCGGCTGAAAATTATTCTGAGTAGTACAATGTATGCCAGGAATCCTTACTATGCGAAGGTCATTTAATTTATGACCAGTACACGCATAGAAACAATTTGAAATAATATTTACTGAAGAAAGAAAGCTCTCACACTGACATAAATAAATTACACTATAAATATGAATATCTAATCACTATTATCTGGTATATTAATATTTCAAATTATTTTTTTCTGTGATTGATACTGGTTCCCATATTTATTTTTTGTACATAAAAGTAAAGTTGGATTGATTATTTTCCACCAGAATTAGCTTGAAATATATCTTATCATTATAGAGTAAGGCCAATTTCCGCACTAATGGGATACGCTTAAGGCATTTTCTTTATAAGATTTGGGCATTTGAAAAATTCGTTGTTCATTTTGCCAAGTATTATTATTCAGTCATGATTATTTTTACTGACATGTCAATTTAATTATTCATTTAATAGTAGCTCTACAATACTCAGCTTTAAGTGTTTCATTTGTAAATGTATGAAACCCTCAGATTATGTTCCAAATTAATTAATTTATACACATTTCATTTATTAATTTTCTTGCTTTACATAGATTGAAATTAGGGTCATTGTTGAGCACTATGTTCAATGTTGTGCATAACATTGATATGTGTACCCTAACGCATGCATGATTGATTTTCTGCCCAAATGTAATTCAAACCGCAAGTTTTGATACCATTTTTTATTTTATTTATACACATGATCGGCCAGGTAAACACATGTCAAGCAAAACAAAAAAAGACAAGAAAGTAATTTATCACGGTATTTTCAACTGTTTATTTTTTAAATAAATGTACTCTTTTTAATAACTTGTTTATAAATTAAAAACTAATTGATTTATAAATTCTCCAATAGTTTGTTCAAATTATTTATGGTAAAGAGAAATAATACCGGCAGAATTTTATTTCATGGTCATAAAATCAATTGTTAGGTTTTATTTGAGGTATACATGGAACACTCTTTTCTTTAGCGTGGTACTTGTAAAACATGTAGATTTTTCAATAAAAAATCTCATATCTAAATGTAATGATTTATTTTTGATAGTGCAAATGCAAAGAACTATATGCGGTATATTGCATATGTTTGCCCCCACAAAAGTCAAATTTTGAAAACTTCATGAAATGTGCTGAATTCAATAAATTGTACGAGAAATATAAGTTAACAGAAAATATTATAGTTCCAGAGCAGTGTATTCACAATTTCTGTTTTTATGACGTCACAAACTAGTCCGATTTTATATCCTTTTTCAGAAAGAGGACAAAATGGACAAAATTTCAACAATTTAAGCTTTATAATTTATAGAGCGCATGTGTGTTCAGGAACAATATTGACATATTTCATTGATATTATCATTCTACACATTATATCAAAATATTTATCCTGAACACACATGCGCTCGGTGACTTTTATTTAAAATATCGACGAAATATGTACATTTTTCTGCAAAATTCATAAAAAACTGAAATTTACGTCATATTTGTGACGTCATTACGTACATATGACGTCATTACTTACGAAATTATTCAGTGCTTTGGAGTCAGCATATACTCCCCTGTTTAAGGACTTAATTAAATATTACTCCATCAAAGTTTGATTTTGGGGGGCAAATGTTGGTTAATACCGCATATAGTTCTTTTGGGTATTTAATTTAAATTTACATTTAATAATAAAATAGGCCTACATTAAGATATTTTTTCTCATGAAAATGTAGTTTATTTTAGGAAAAAAATTCTCCCGACTCCTTTATTTAACATGTTTATTTTTTTAAAATCTAAACTATATATGTGTAAATATACAGTCCCTGAAAATATCAAGTAAATTTCAGACATGTAAACTCTACTTTTCAATATATTTTAAGAAACCCTTGCTTTTTGAATAGTTTGAACTCCTCTCTGCTACAAGTAAACAAAACAACAGTGAGTCTGCAAATTCAGAATAAACAAGGGGGCGGAGTTATCGTGTCACTCAGAACCTCTTTCACACATTAGTGAACAAAGCAGTCCCAGAAAGCAGTCCCAAGGACAGCTGGGACTGCTGCTTTCTATAGCAGTCCCAGAGCAGTCCAATAGCGGTCCCAGAGCGGTCCCAAAGCAGTCCCGGGGACTGCTTTCTGGGACTGCTTTGGTGTCAGGTTAGGTCGGGTCGATACTGTATGGTTAAAAACACCATAAAATTAGTCACAACTGAGGAGAACGTGTTTGCCAATCATCTTTTACAAAAAATGAAACGAAATTGAGAATTTTAGAGAAATTATTTTTTTTTTAATATTTGGACTAACCCAATCAAACACTGATCCCGATCAAAATTAACACAAAATGAATAAAATACTAATTTATTGCCTCTTCATGTATTCACAATGAAGAAATGTATTTTATTATTAAGTTCAGTAATGTTTTAACCCTTATTACACGTAATCAGATTAGTGTTCTTGGGGAAATGTTATAATGCGCTCGGATAGATAGATCCGAGGCTTATATTGTTTTTGTCCTGTCTGTCTGTCTGTCTGTTTGATTGTTTGTTTGTTTGTTTGTTCGTCTGCAAACTTTAATCTTCGCCATAACTTTTGAACCATGAAAGACAGAGACTTCATATTTGGTATGCATACTTCACTAATTAAGATCTTTCAAATGACACCAAGGTCAATGACCTACTGACCTTGATTGTGGTCTATGTGCTAAAATTAGATTTTTCTGGAAACTTTAACCTTCGCCATAACTTTTGAACCATGAAAGATAGAGACTTCATATTTGGTATGCGTATTCCTCTAATCAAGTTCTTTCAAATTACACCAAGATCAATGACCTTGTGACCTTGACTGTGATCTAGATGCTTAAAATAGCTTTTTTCGAACTTTGTTGCCGCCGGGCGCATAATGTTTCACAAACACATCTTGTTTATTCCCAATAATTGTACAATTATTGTTGGGATCGGTTTGATTTTGATCGGGATTGGCAAAAATAACAAAATTTGGCTACTTCGTTTACATTTCTTTTAAAAATAAGATTAACGAACATTTTCTCCCCAGTTGTGACTGTTTAAAAGTTTAAAAGATATTCACAAATTATGTGTTTTGTTTTCAATAATATTTTTATTTAAAAATTTCTAATACATACGAGGGTTGTCCAAAAAGTTCGTGGACAATGACGTTTTTGTTTAAATAAATGGCTCTATATAAATCTTTTGCATATCAAAATATTTCTTATGAAAAAACAAGTCAGAATGATTTAATTTTTATTGATGGAACGTAATAATTTTGTAACAATCGGGGTCTATAAAGATCGCAGATAGTGCGCACGGACCAAGGTTAAAATTCCATAAACTCTGATAAACTGATAAAAAGTGTTCGGATTAAAATGATTATTACCTACATAAAAAAAGTCAAAACTTAATAAAAAATATATATAACACAAATAAAGAAGCTATAATCATTTTCTGAAATCTTAAGTATCATTTTACATACAGTGAAAAAACTAAACAAAAACCCTGACAAATATGTGTCAAAACGTGCCGGAAAAACCGACGTCGGCTGTCCGACCGGGGCAGCGTCCAATAAAAAAAAAATGTTTTAATACGGTAGAAACGACGTAATATTTGTTTAAACAACTCTAAGTTATTGAAATATATTTATTTATTGATTTGAGATTTTTTATACGATTTTTCAATGGTGTGTACAAATTTGAAGACACTACAATTATTTAAAAACACATGTAATTTGCTGAAAATCGAGATTTCTATTCATGACGTTTTTATAAATCTAGCGCAGCGACGGACTGTGCTGTGCAGTTTGTGTATACAAATTGTTTATACTGATGACACTCCTAAATTTTTGTGCATTGTTTTGAATTTTAAAAATTAAATGAATTAAAATCTATACTTTAATATTATTGCTAGCACTTGGAAGTATGGCGCCATAAAAAAGAAATGTAGTGTGTGTCCTTGAACATGGGTTAAAATTCAAAATCCAAATGTTTGACGTTATAATGAAATTAGCTTAACATCAATCTGGTCCGTGCACACTATCCATGGCTTTTAAAGACCCCGATTTTTTTTTTTTTACAAAAAATATAAAGTTCCACTTATAAAAATTAAAACTTTCTGACTTGGTTTTTCTTAAGAAATATTTTGATATATATTAGATATATATATATATAGAACCATTTATTTTAACAAAAACGTCACTGTCCACGAACTTTTTTGACAACCCTCGTATATGGCTTTTCTTTACATATTTTATAAGGTATTCATGTGATGCATTTATTTACAGCAAAGGTTTTACAAGAAAGCATATTATTTTGAAGTAAATTTTTTTTTTTCATTTTCTTTGAAAAAATGCAAAAAAAATTCATATAAAATGATTAAGAACTAATTTCATCCTTTCAATGCTGAAACAATTGTTTAAAAAGGTTGATTCATAGATTTATAAAATAAAAAGTTGGTGTGGCATTCCTCCTTAAACAAATTCAATCTACACTACCTGAGGATGCTTCCATATAAATGCAAGTAATCATGGCTTTGATGTTCTTGAGGAGATTTTTAAAGATTTTTCCCATATACTGTAAATCACTTTTTATTCGCGAGAACTTTATTTTCGCGTAATTACGCGAGACAGTGTGATCGCGAAAATATAATTCTCGCGTATAAAAGTATTCCACAAGAATATATAGAGCAATAATCACAATTCGCGAAAATTTTATCTCGCCAATCAAGAGTAAATGACTATCTCGCGAAAATAAGTTGTCGCGAAAATTTAGTGATCTACAGTATTTCTATATAAAACTTTTATCGTCCTATGTTGCCCCACCCATTGACCCGGGGTTCATAAGTGGAACAAATTTGAATCTACAGTACCCAAGGATGCTATCAAATAAATATGATTGTTCACGGCTATGCTGTTCTTGAGAAGAAAACTTTAAAGATTTTCCCCATTATTTCTATGTTAAATTGTGATTGTCCCTTGTGGCCCCGCCCTACCCAAAGGGGACTTGATTTGAACAAACTTCAAGCAATGCTACCAGAGGATGCTTTTGTATAAATATGACAAACCATGTCTTTTTTTGCTGTTCTTGCGAGGAGGATTTTTACAAATTTTTCATAAATATTTCTATATAAAACTTTGATCGTCCCTTTTAGCCCCGTCCTACACCCGGGGATCATGATTTGAACAAACTTGAATATACACTACCTGAGGATGTTTCCACATAAGTTTCAAATTTTCTGGCACAGTGGTTCTTGAAGTTTTTTTTTTTAAATTCCCTTTATATATTTCAATGTAAACTTTGATTGTTACTTGTGGTCCCAATCTACCCCCAGGGGTCATGATTTGAACAAACTTGAATTAACACTACTTGAGGATGTTCCCACATAAGTTTCAACTTACCTGACATAGTGGTTCTTGAGAAAAAGATTTTTAAAAAACTCCCTATATATTTCTATGAAAAATTTAATCATCCCTTGTGGCCCCGCCCTACCCCGGGGGTCGATTTGAACAAACTTCAATCTACACTACATGAAAATGTTCCCACATAAGTTTCGAATCTTCTAACGCAGTGGTTCTTGAGAAAAAGATTTTTTTAAAAACATTTTCTTATATATATTTCTATGCATACATGTACTTTGATCGTCCCTTGTGGCCCAGCCCTACCCCTGGCGGTCATGATTTGAACAACATAATATCTACGCAACATGAAAATGTTCCCACATAAGTTTCAAATTTCCTGGCACAGTGGTTCTAGAGGAGATTTTTAAAATATGCCAGTAGATTTCACTATTTCTAAGTTTTCTCTTCCCTTTAAATAAGAGCATGGCCTTCATTTGAACAAACTTTAATCTCATTTACCCAAGGATGCTTTGTGGCAAGTTTGGTCTACATTTGCCCAGTGGTTCTTGAGAAGAAGTCGAAAATGTGTCAGACAGACGGACAGACGAACTACAGACAAAATGTGATCAGAATAGCTCCCTTGAGCTTTCAGCACAGATGAGCTAAAAAGAATCTAACCTGTCTGAACACAACTGCGTTTAAGTATGACGAATATCATGGCTTTTTTTTCAAACACAATAATCCTGATAAGCTTGAAAACAATTCTGTAAACAAATATATTTAAAACTCTTCTCTTTAGAATATTTTGACTGTGTTTTCGGACAACATTGAATAAGTTGCCCAAATCGGAAGGGAAAAATTGCAATCAGCTCCAGCCGCTCCACGTATAGCAAATACCGTAAATCAATTTGTATACGCGTGCGAAAATAACCACGAGTTTCGCGAGCAACTCAAAGCACAGATGAAACAAAGAAACTTTTAACAAATAATTTGAAAAAAAAAACAACTTGAGTAATGCTTTAATGAGTAAAATGAACAAGTTTTATTCAAATTTTCACACAAATGGGATTTGTGGGAAAAATATTTCTATAGGTTAATAAGGATGGTTTCAGAGAGGTAGAATTTGACCTTCATAAAATGTTTACAGTTTCTTTATATTCTAGAAATTTATTATTTGCATTATTTTTAATGAAATTAAACAAAAAATAGATACTAATCCAGGCATCCATTTTTTGTTTGTATCATCTGTCCTTAAGCTGATGATGCTAAATTGTCTCTGCATAAATATAGGTAAATACAATTACATGTATCATTTTACACATATTATTGATATCAACACTGTGTTTTAAAATCTTTGACTTTTTAAGTAAACTAATTTATGCAGCTATATAAATCACAATAAATAAAAGTAGCTGTTTACAAAAATCTTGCATTATAAATCACTTACATGTATATCATATCTTGTTTCATTAGCAAGACAAGTTATATTGAGAGAAATTACAAGAAGATTTAAACAAGTTCTCTTATACTTTGTATGATATACTGAAAATACTTAAAAAAGCTTTTAAATTACCTTTACATAATTGGCATTTCCGAACGCTTAAATTTGATCTTGTTGGGTTTAAGTTACAGGAAAGCAACTCCTTCACACCTCTTTCATACATATCCCCTCCAGTGAAGTGTTTTTCAATTGCTATGATGACTTCTCCGATTTTTTCCCAGTGATATTGGAAGTCTTTGTCATCCACCTTGACAAGTCTAGAATGACGGATGATTGAGTATTTCTGAAATCGGATCCTCTCTATGTAGGCAGAAACGCTCTTATCATCCTTTTTAGGATGTTTTCCCCAACCAGCTCTATGTTTTTCTAATTTGCATATTTTTCTCAGAATAATGTATATTACCGATATGTCCAAGTCTTTGGAAATCAAAGCACCGGGGCCAGAGGATGGATATACCAGTTCTTTTTGCTGGGGGTTCATGAATTTCTCAAGTATACTTCTGTTCTTGTCCAGCTCTGACCTCAGGTCAGCAGGCTTGATATAGCGACTTAGAATGTCCCTGAACAAGTCACTGCAGATTGTCTTGATCAGCTCCCACAAACATGTTTTGCATTTCCAAATGTATAAATTTGATCTTGTTGGGTTTAAATCGCAGGAAAGCAACTGCTTTACACCTCTTTTATACATATCCCCTCCAGTTAAGTTTTTTTCAATTGCTATGATGGCTTCTTCGGTTTTTTCCCAGTGACATTGGAAGTCTTTGTCATCCACTTTGCCAGTTTTAAGATGACCGATGACTGAGTTTCTCTTAATTCGGATCATCTCTATGTAGGCAGAAACGCTCTTATCATCCTTTTTAGGATGTTTTCCCCAACCAGCTTTATGTTTTTCTAATTTGGATATGTTTCTCAGAATAATGTATATAACCGATATGTCCAAGTCTTTTGAAGTCAAAGCACCGGGGCCAGAGGATGGATATACCAGTTCTTTTTGCTGGTGGTTCATGATTTTCTCAAGTATACTTCTGTTCTTGTCCAGCTCTGACCTCAGGTCAGCAGGCTTGATATAGCGACTTAGAATGTCCCTGAACAAGTCACTGAAGATTGTCATTATCAGCTGACACAGACGAGAAAAATTTTCAGTGGCTCTTCCCTGAATGAAATAAGGAGCTGTAGAAGGCCCAGGCACGTCTCCCATTTTTTTTTTCAGCTATTGAAATTAAGATTAAAGAGTTTTAACAGTCCTTCAGTTATTTAGTGTTTTTGAACGACTCGTATCTGAAAACAATCAGAAACTGCATAGTACAGTGGCTGCAACGTTATTGTTGACAAACCAATCGTGTAGAATCGTTCGTGTATCGTGCGTGATCGTTCGTGTAACGTGCGAGATCGTGCGTGTATCAGACTCATTCGTTTGCGTTTTTAATCGTGCGAGATCGTGAGTTTAGAATCGTGTAAATTTCGTTTTGTAAGTTTTTATCGGAATGCTATTTATGATAAGCATTATTTATTTATTTATTTATTTTATTTATTTAAATCCAAATAAAATGAATGAAGTGCAATTTACATACTACCCGGTAATAGAATGCAGAATGAACTAATCATTGCCTGTAAACAAGCAATATAGTAAGTCGTACAATATTAAGTTCTCGTCATTTAGCGCGATCAATATTGTGATAAACCGTACTTAAATATTTAACGCTTTTTTAAAATCTGATTTTCATTATTTTTTACTGCTAATTGTGGTCAAGATAATTTTGAAATCAATACATCGAAAATGAATATTTTTTTTACAAATACATGTAAATAAAAATTTCTCAACGTTTACATCAATATAAAGTCGACGAATATACATGCACATAACATGATTTTCGGGGGTTTTGATTATCCTTTTTTATCTGTTGAGCTTATTTTTAATTAATTAATTTTAAATTTCTGCAAATAAAAAATTTAAATAATTGGCAAGTTAATTTTTAGAGATTTACAGACATTGAATTGATGGAAACATACGGGTATAATTTGTAATTTAAGTCATTCCAAGCTGCCATTTCTTTCAATCGTATCCCCCTGTCTGCATATCATCAAATCTAATTCAATCAAATTATACGACCCACATACATACAAATTTTTTTCTGCCGATAGAACGAAAAAAATCCATTTCCTCGGGGCGGAGAATTACCTTAGAAATAATTATCTATAATCTTAAATATTAAGTCTTACATGTATTTAGCTACAAAAATATCAATTTCCGTTTTTTTTCAAAGTCTCTGAAATAATATTGATAATTCTTTGAAATCTTGAATAAGTATTAAGTCGTATTTCGTTTTGAAAATATCGATTCCTAAATATTTTGAACTATTTTGAGTGAAGAATCGTGCATTTGCGTTAGCAATCGTGTAAGATCGTGTAACGTGTAGAATCGTGTGCGTGAGAGATCGTTCGTGTAACAGGTTTAATCGTGCGTTAATCATGCGGAATCGTTCGTGTAACGTGATCGTTCGTGTAAGTTGTCAACAATAACGTTGCAGCCACTGTATTACAGTTAACTTTACTTTTGTGCATTTTATATATAAGCTCTTCTAGGTCTTAGCTATTCTACTTTTCTGAGTAAAGATTTGTGTGCAATTGTCACTGTGACATGTCACAGTGAAATACACCAACAAAAATGCATTTGCATGTTTGCTTTGTCAAGATCAATGATCAGAGCTAGTCAAAATAAATTACATGTAAAATGCATTGAATTAAAAAAAACAAATGAATATATACCTCGGTTCACAGTCTCTTACAGTTTCATTTAAAGTAGCAGTAACAACTTCCCACGGTGGGATTAGAAATTGTGACGTAAGATCTAGTCAACTAAAATAATAAGAACAAGGCGTTACCGTTGAGGAATAAACATTTCCCGTCGACCAGTCACACCTTAATTTGATAAAACATTTGATCAATGTGATAATACTAACCTAAATTTTTACGTTATTCAACATTGTTTACACAGAACATTTTACTCTTTCATCAATTCGTCTATTTATACTACAGTTACCCTGATTAAAAATATAAAAATTATCATTATTATGCCATTATTCCCTGTAATCAGAACAAACCTTATACGAGTGGTTATATACAAGTTCGTGGACTGAGGCTATAAATTTAGTACTATGTAGTCTGTGCTTTTAAAATTCATATAGAACATAAAGTAACAAAAAACGTTTAAAAATGTTGAAAAACACCTACCATTTGCAATATTATTATGAAATGAAAACGACTTTATATGATCGCTTGGCGCCGTCACTGTTAAGTTTGACGACGCTCGACAAACGTTATTGTTTTTAGATGTCCGTTTCTTCTTCCTCATACACTAAATTGGTGCGATTTTCTGCACCTGAGTAAGGCCGACTTGAACAATTTATACAGTATTTTCCTCTTAAGCACAGTTATCTGGATACAAGCAGCGCCGTCGTCACATTCTCTTAATTTTTGTTTTGATGCAGTTGTGATGTCATCGATCAAAGTTATCGAAACCCTCTGACAGAAATCAATAATTTCACACTATGATAAAAAAAAAACCAACAACAAAGCTTGATTAAAGATTATTATAACTCCAGAATGCTTTTATACTTTTTTTTAGTTTTTCTATTAATTTTCAGAGCCGAAATCCTTCTTGAAATAGATACACTATTCAAGATAGGTTGCTTTTTCTGAATGTTAAAACGCCCAACGTAGTCTATGGTTTTAAAGGTACTTGAACACAGATTTGAAGTTATTATTTTCTCTATAATATTGCGACTTATATATTTTAATAGCATTTCACACAAAAATTAATTACATTGAATTCGAGAAACTCTCTCTCTCTCTCTCTCGTAATTATCCGTTAGCAGAATAATAGGTATAAAATCATACCAGGGACCTATATACTAACTTTAGTATATAGGTCCCTGATCATACGTACTTTCCGCTGTACCATTTATTAGCCGTTGGGACAGATGAAGGAATTTTTCAGACGGGGATGTCGAAACTTGTTCAAAAATTGAAATTACCCAACTAATAACTTTTGACAAGAAAATAAACCTAAACGCCCAAATTGAAAGGGAAATAGATATGAAATCAACATACAAGAATGTGAACATTGGGAATTTTCTCAAATACCTTCTCAGGTAAGGAATCTGGACAAAATTATTCAAACAAGAGGAATAAAAAACTGATTTTAGCAAGAATATGATTTCTCACCGGCAGTTTGCTCTCCCTTCCTATATACATGTATATGCTTTGACTATTATATAATCATTAATATTATGCCAAGAAATATAATTCACATTCCATTCTATTTTGATCATTCATGTACCACAGAATCAAACTCGTTTATTATACCCACGCAACAAGTTGCAGGAGGTATAATGTTTTTGACCGTCCGTCAGTCCGTCCCTTAGTCCCATTTTTCCCCAGAGCAACTCTTCATAAACCGCTGTACAGAATTTAGCCAAACTTTGCACATATTTAGGGTACAATGTCTAGATTTGCATATTACCATGAAATTCCGATTCCCTTATTTTTCTGGGAATTTCGACACTTTTCAGATTTTTGGCCATGTTTTGAATATAGAGATGAACAGTTTGTTAGCGCAACTCCTCATAACCCGCTGCACAGAATTTTGTCAAAATTTGCAAACGTTTAGTATATATGTAGAACTGCAGCAGGAAATTCCGATTCCTGTAATTTTTTCGGGATTTTCGGCACTTTGACGTTTGGGGGAGTGTGGGTATGTGAGCTTGCTCACTTTTTCTTTTATTGTGTATAAAATTATAATAAAAACTTTAAATCAAGTTATATTACTCTATATTTAAAGAAAAAGTCAGTACACTTTATTTATTTGAAAATAATTAATACTAAAGAGATCCGATCTTTTTCAAATTAATTTTAGGAGAAAATTATGTTTGTTTTGAACCCCACCCCCCTCTCATATGTAAGATTAATAATGATTCATGATATATGATAAATTTGATGTAGTTAAGAGATGTGCATATATTTTTTTATTTATATATATATATATATATATATATATATATATATATATATATATATATATATATATATATATATATATATATATATATATATATATATATATATATATATATATATATATATATATATAAAATATATGCACATCTTTTAACTACATCAAATTTATCATATATCATGAATCATTATTAATCTTACATATGAGAGGGGGGTGGGGTTCAAAACATATATATATAGACAACAGTACTACTTTTTTTTGAAAACAAATTGTTTTGCTTTTTTTTTCAATCAATCAAAATACCGGACCGGTGAGCTTTCCAACTTTGAAATTTTCCCTGACCAAATAAACTGATCGGCATGGAACACGTGTGCCCAAGTGCTATGTGGTGACAACTTTTTACTAATGAGATAACAATGGATTACATGATTTCTGACATGCATATTTCAATAAAAGTAAAATAGGATATTTTCTGACATGTGCACATAACGATAGCAGTATTCAGGTAAATGTTTTAAAACTGTGTTCGATGCTTTCTCGATGTCCAAACGGTTTTTGCTGTACATGAATGTCTTCTGTTTTAGTGCTTTTTCTATATTGCAACAAATGCATTCAAAAATAATTTACTTCTCATTATACTAGTTCTAGTTTTTGTTGGATTTTTACTTTTAAAACATGTTTTTGGTAAGTTTATGGATTTCTAAAATTTATTGCTATTGGAGATGTGTACATGTCGACAGCTTGCTAGAAAATCACTCAAGTGAAACAAATGTACCAGGCTTTATATAGCAGGTACAGGTGGCCAAAATAACTTGAATAAATATGGCGGATTCGAAGAAATATGGCGGACAAGGGCGTACAGATATGTAGTAAGTCGTACAAATATTAAAAATGATGCATTTTTGAGAGTTCATGTTTTTGAGAGATGCCCACTCCTCCATGGCACGTGTGCACACCTCTAATGCTTTGGGAGTATATGTACATACTTGCTCTGCTCCTATTATGTATTGTTTTATAGACTTTTGATCTTGAATAAGGGATGGAGTAAATTACTTTAAAAAGTAATTAATTAAATTTCAATTACTTAAACTTTTTCTTCAATTAAATTATAATTAAAAACAAGCTTTCTACGAGATGTAATTAATTGAATTACAATTACTTTGCAAAACTAATTAATTAAAATACAAATTACAGCTTTATTTTTTTATTTTTTATTTTTTTTTTTTGGAAATTTTTGAATCCTAGAATTGTCAATAAATATACATAACTACTTTCATTTGTATATATAAGCTCATAAAAAAAGTGAGTAACTATAGTATGCGGAGACTTGCCAAAGTTGTTGAGTCCTGGGCAACAGGAAAGTTAGCTCCAAAAAGGAACTTTGATACCAAAGATTTTGAAAATATTTTCTCTACATCAGTGCATTTGATTTTAATTCAATTTTTAATTATATCTAATTCATTGATGCACTTTCTATACAAAAGGAGTCTTCCTTGATTTTTCTCTAGATGTATTTTAAAGAAAATGAGTTTTATTTATTTTTTATATATTATATAAATTTCTCTAAAAAAAATATGTCAATTGATAAAATTAAGTTTTTATGGTTTTTCTGTGAGCTTAACAATATACGATAGGTTGAGACAAAATTTGTTGTGCTAGGTATGAAAACGTCTTGGGGAAAATATCTTGAAACTTGTGAAATTATAATTTTAAAAAATCAGTATAAATTATATTTTAATTCCTGGACTGTTTTTAAAGGTTGATGTGCTTGTTAAAAGTAATACTCAGTCACATGAGAACATACGTATTGTGTGTGTGGAAGACTCTTAATTCATAACTTGTATTAAGAAGAAAAAAATTGAGAAATATACGCGATCGGTTTGAAGCATTTTCTTCCATGCGAAACCTAAATGTATACACAAATTTCATGGCTTATGATACTTGATTAAAAGGGGGTAAAAATAGAGTAAAATTAGTCGCATGTGTAATCCATCAAATTAAACATGTCAGCTGTCAATGATATTTAAAAACCTGGACATTAATTTATCGTGGGGAATGGTTGTGTATAGAGTTGAAAAGTCGTACGTTTTTAAGCTACTGTATACAGGGAAAATTTCGCCCCCTTCTATTTTCGCCCCTTTCGCCCTCCTCCTGATTGGGCGAATTTAAAACGGTGCGAATTCAAATTACACAGCATAGTTTCTTAAACAAAACTATGATTGGGCGAATCTAAAACGGGGCAAAATAGTTCGCAAGTGCAAAAGGTCGAAAATAAGACGAAGTGAAAATAACCCTGTATACAGTATTAATTTGGGTAAAATCTTGTGATTTCAAATACATTTCCATTCGTGACCTTGTATATGCTTAGTAGACTTAAACCTTAGGGTATACAGTGTTTCTGGTTTTAATCATGATATTTCTTCTTTCAAGTTATTTGTATGCAATTATTCCTAAGGATGTTCGCCTTATTTCTTCCTATTTTAGATGCATATCCAGTAATTTCGAAAAGGAAAGGGGTGGTAGACAGAATCAAGGAATCGTTTTAAATATTCATTCGAAAAACTAATTAATACTTGTTCAATTCCGCATACGACATTCTTGTAATATTTAATACTCCAGCCAATTTATTTAATATATGAATAAAGCAATTGTAACATTAAGAGAAAAACAATCATATCCAATCAAATTGATATAGAAAATAGATCTAATCAAAGGGACCACGTGCAAAGCGAAACATCCCCTTACAAAAGAGCATATAGGTCCCGATAAAAATATTTATTTGGTTAAATTTAGACCTACCTTGATATGTAAAATTGTTTTTATTTCAAAAGGTTTATCCCGATTTTAATTATAAAGAATCGTGCAAAATATGTTCGCTACCTCAATTAAACTTGATTAATAGCAAGATTGTCTGATAAGTGTCCATTGTTCATACAATTCAAAGCCTCGTTAGTCTAATAATGTACAGCAATACAGTAGAACATTTTAAAAGCACACGATGTCAAAGGATTGTCATATAAACTAATAAAGTACAACCTTTATGAAAATTTATCTTTTTTTTTGTAAAATCCTTAGCTTTTAAGGTAATTCTCACTTAATCAAATGCAGCTGAAAATGTTCCTGTACTTTTTTCACTCCTTCATGGCGCCTGATCCCACTTCTGATGTCTTGGAGGTCTATTTTGTTCTGCTCCTATTTTGTATTGTTATACCTTTAAAATTTGTTCCTGTACAAATCTATACAAAAAAAGTCTAACAATTCTAATGTTTTGTTGAGCAGGCATAAAAACACCGATTTTGGACCGCTGAGTGAGATTGGACCGGTCGATGAGATATTGGACTGCTTACGTTACGGAGCTTAATCTCATTTTCATTCGCTGGTGTTCAAAAGTGACAGACCTGGGGTTACAGCACAGAAAACATTAACAAATGCATGTTGGTAAAAAAAAATAAATAAAATGAAAGGTATAACAAAACATTTATTTAAAGGTATAATAAAACATTTACAAAAACGACTGATTTCTCGGGCAAAATGCGTTTTGTCGACCCTCAAACCAAACTATCTGCATTCGGCCTAACGGCCTCATACAAACAGTTTGGTTCTTGGGTCTGACAAAGCGCATGTTGACCTCGAAGTTAGTCAATAAATATATATCGTTTTATGGTTTTTTGATGTTGAATACTGTTCGTTAATCTTGTATCTTTAAAAAATTAATTCGATGTTGAAGAGAAATACTCTAGTCATACATGTAAGACACTATTTGACACATTATCGATCGTATGTAAATGCAAATTTTAAATCTATTTGCCATGCATGATTTGTGTGATTGTGTATTTGCAGCGACAAATATTTTGTTCAAGTAATTAATCCTTTCATAAAAGGATATCCTTCAACATATTGATTTAAAAAGAAAGATATAACGATGACAAATCGAGTTTTTAAAAAAAACCCTCAACACTACACAATCTTTAACAGATAATTAAAAACCGACCCTTGGAAATATTCCAGCCAAAAAACAATCATCCAATAGAGACTCAATTATGAATGACATATTAATTTACAGTGTCTTTTCGTGTAAAAAAAAAAATATTTTCTCATATATAATGAAATATTATGTTTTTCTAATCTGAGGCAGTACTAGTATTTTAAAGTTATAAGTCAATTATTTTGATTAATTCCGCTCATGACTCAGGAAGCTAAGGTGGTGTTTATATGAGCACTTAAGAAAAATAATTAAAATCCTGCCTCACATAAGAAATATATGAAAAAATGCTTATATTTTCAAAGAAGAGAGATTGATTGTATGCTGTTTAATTTCCCTCTCCAGAATATTTTACTGATATGGAGACGTCACCATTGCCGGTGAAGGGCTGCAAATTTAGGCCTTTCCTCAGCACATACGGCCTTTGAGCAGGGAGGGATCTTTATCGTGCCACACCTACTGTGACAACACGGGGGCCTCGGTTTATACGGTCTCATCCGAAGGACCGCCCCTTTTACGACAAGCAAGGGGGTACTGAGGATCTATTCTAACCCGGATCCTCACGGGGCCAAAGAAGAAAGATGTAATATTTTATAGGGTAAGATATATATATATATATATATATATATATATATATATATATATATATATATATATATATATATATATATATATATATATATATATAGATATATATATATATATATATATATATATATTTACTTTTTCTTATAAATGAAAAAAATAATAAACTAGCATTTTTATAAACGATGCACAGATCAATAGCGGAAAACAATATCGATCAACACACTTATACAACTTTTTGTTGAACAAATGTTATTGGCTGTCATTGAAAGACATTCTTCATAGAGCAAAGGCATTTTGAAGATGTTTTAGATAAAGTACAGCATAAAATTATTCAATCGATGTTTAACTCATTTTAAAGTATATTGGCTAGATGTTATTGCAGGAGATTTAAATTGAGGTCTATTGATTTTTTTAAATGTTGTTTCCAAGTTTATTTAAGGACTTTTGCAAGTTTTAAGAACAGATTTTTTTCGCCTGATAGAAGCACTGCGTAGAGAGTTAAGTCTGAAGTCTATAACTAGGTAGTTGATTTTTATATACTTCGCAGATTCAAACACCGATTCGATGCGGAACATGATTACCGTTTTGTTTTTGTTTTTTTCGGTTGAGACCATATGACCATGTCATGGTATGCGCTCGAATAAAAATAATTCCTCAGCGCTTAAACACTGCTAGTGTGAAAACAGGTTTAAAATGTAGCCTTAAAACTTGCAAGTTATTGCATTTCAATATGTGTGCAAAAAAAACTGTAAGGAAAGTTCAGCACACAAAGAAAGGTTTCTAAATTGACAACTTACCTTTTGATATTTAGGGAAACCCCAAATGTGGTGTGATATGGTCTACACTTATTTTCCAAGCGGTAACTTTTATGTTTCGTGTCCTTAAAAAAATTTTCATAAAGAATAATAGAATAACATATGAAAAAAGTTTAAAAATTTCATTTGAATTTTCAGTATGTTTTTTTTCAAAATCAAAAATATAGGAGAAGTGAAGCCTTAACAAGAAAAAAACTTAATAAACACTTGTTTACTCTAGATAACTATACAGATTATAACCAGTGTTGCTCAAAGTAATAGACCCTAAATTTGTCTGAATTGTGTACACGTACTATAAACAACAAAACATGGCGACCCAATACCAATTAAATGGGTTAAACTTTGCTCCCGTCTAGTTCTTGGACACAAAATCAATACCACGATAGATATATACAAATGTAAACTGGAAAATTAATATCCATTCAAAATCTCAATTCATTACTTATCATTTAAAGAGTAATTTTCTTTTAAATTGATAACCAAATACATCAAACGCAATATCCAATTAATTAACCTACCTGCGTACCTGGCTGCTAGATGAAGAAAAGGAAGGAATAACTCATAGCACGTGTACCTGTAACTGACCAATCAAAATATACTTAGTCATGTTTTTCTAAAATTTGATAAATAATAGGGGAATACTCTCTTTCGAGACGTTTCAATATTTTACTTTATTTTATTTATGCGATTTTGTATCGATGCTAAGGATATTTTATCTACTTCGTAAGATGTTCAAGGTTTTTAACAGGGACTACTTGTTTAAGCGGATAGAGGGATACTTCCTTTGGCGAACGCAAGAGAGTGGGGTCTGTCAGCCTACATCCGCGACTGTACTCGGCACTGCTGGTACCGGACATCCACGACTGTACCTGTTCACTAATAGTCAGAGCAAAAATTTCCGGATTGATACGCCATCAACGCAGAGTATATGTAGTTAATTACAAATTATTTTGAATGAAAAATAGGTAATGTATATATAGTATATTTCTGATTTTAATCAAAGGCGGATCCAGGGCCGGCGCGCCGGACGTGCCCCCCCCCCCCGTTCTGTTTGAATTTTTTGTATGTAAAACTTATACAAATACAAATACTTTATTGGCACAAACACAATTACAATAATTGGCAAAGGCCCACTGAACAACATTAAATAATGTTTACATATTTTTTCAAGAATTGTCAAGTAATTGACTTCTAAGATCAAAACAGTCTCTGATAAATTTAACAGTAACTTTCAAGACTTTTTGTATATTACTGTTTATATATAATTGTAGCATATATTTCTCATTGCTAAGATTAATATTTTTCTTTGTTATGTTATAAATAATACTAAAGAATATAGAGTAAGAATTACAGTGAAAAAGAAAATGTATTTCATCCTCAATCACACCAGTATTACAAACATTACAATATCTTTCATTTCTTGATGTGGAAATATATCTACCACTTTCTATTGCAAGTTTATGTGCGCTTAGTCTAATTTTACTAAGAGAGGATATGTAAAACTTATATATATATATGTCTTTTATCCTAAAATCAAGGAAAACACCTCTTATTTGTAAAGTTTGTCAGCTTCATGGGGTTCCTCCCCCGGACCCCCACCAGGGCCTTGCTCTAGAACTAATTGGGGCTTCAGTGCAGCGCCCAGATCACTTACCTTTCTACCTTTTATTGCCCCCCCCCCCCCCCCGGGGAACCGCTACGAAATTGCTGAATTCCCCACTGTGAATTAAATATTCTTTAAGAAAGGCTATGATCGCCAAATGATTAGTAATAAATGGCTAAGTGAAGTACATAATTTATATCGAGGAAATTAAGTATAAACTTGACTTTACCTATCTATTGTATGGATCGCTGATATCTCTAAAAAGTAACATCTAGGCCACACTTTATATCTAGGACTGTACTTGTATCTGTGATTTTTTAAACAGCAACTGCGACTGACATGTGCCGTGCAAACACATTTTTTTCAACAACCGAAATTGATTAACAGCATCCACTATTAAAACCCTGCCAGGGATGTGGTCCTTATAATTCACTGATAGTCTTTGACTCTTAAAACTTCATACGGAGACTTTCCAAGTCATACCAATTTCAAATAGATAATAATGTGTTTTTTAGGAGGGTCTGCGTTTTTTAGGGGGTGGTTCTAAAGTCACATTTACTCTGCAAATTCTAAGGGGTTGGGGGGGGGGGGGGGGCTCCAGATCCGCGCATGTCAAAATATGAATGTTTATAAGATACCGAGACAAACGAGGTCAGCAGTTTTGACTGAAGGATCTTTTTACAGATGTAAAATTATAGTTTTAAATCTGTGATCAGAGATCAATATGAACTAGATATATCAATTGGGGGAAGAGGGGGGGGGGAGCTGGGGGCATGATTTGAATATCCTATACGTGCTCAATGCTAATGATGAATCATAAACCACGCAAGTAGTGTCAACTAAAACATATAAAATGATTGATAGAATCTTGTGTAACTTAAATATTGTATATATGCAGGTAGAATAACGCTCATACATGCGTTTTCAATGTTTTTTAAAATAAGCATCTCAAATGCACCCCGGGAAAAGCCTCCAATGAATTGAAATGAAACTCCTGTCAAAACTATTATTTAGTTATAAATTTACAAAGTACACGATATTTACTAGGCCACAGGTTGCAAAGTTGTAAAGATAAGTTAGAAATAAATTCTTTAAAAAATACATGGACCTACCATTGACCTCTTCCTCGGTCGCTAGGTTGATTACCGGTATGATTGCAGATACCTGAAATATACAGGTATGGTAGCAAAATTATTAAAGTTCATATTAATGGAAATGCGGTGCTTTATAATGACTGTACCTGTGTAGTATACACACTATATTCTACATCCCTGACTGTAACTGTGACTTATACTGAGTAAACAACATCCCTGACTGTACCTGTGCCTTATAAACAACATCCATGACTGTACCTGTGCCTTATAAACAACATCCACGACTGTACCTGTCCAGTACATACACTTTATTCCACATCCCTGACTGTACCTGTGCCTTATAAACAACATCTCTGACTGTACCTGTGACTTATAAACAACATCCTTGACTGTACCTGTGTCTTATAAACAACATCCCTGACTGTACCTGTGTAGTATACACACTTTATACTACATCCCTGACTGTACCTGTGCCTTATAAACAACATCTCTGACTGTACCTGTGACTTATAAACAACATCCTCGACTGTACCTGTGTCTTATGAACAACATCCCTGACTGTACCTGTGTCTTATAAACAACATCCCTGACTGTACCTGTGACTTATAAACAACATCCCTGACTGTACCTGTGTAGTATACACACTTTATACTACATCCCTGACTGTACCTGTTACTTATAAACAACATCCCTGACTGTACCTGTGTCTTATGAACAACATCCCTGACTGTACCTGTGACTTATAAACAACATCCCTGACTGTACCTGTGACTTATAAACAACATCCCTGACTGTACCTGTGTACTATACACACTTTATACTACATCCCTGACTGTACCTGTGTCTTATAAACAACATCCCTGACTGTACCTGTGACTTATAAACAACATCCCTGACTGCACCTGTGTAGTATACACACTTTATACTACATCCCTGACTGTACCTGTTACTTATAAACAACATCCCTGACTGTACCTGTGTAGTATACACACTTTATACTACATCCCTGACTGTACCTGTGTCTTATGAACAACATCCCTGACTGTACCTGTGCCTTATAAACAACATCCCTGACTGTACCTGTGACTTACAAACAACATCCCTGACTGTACCTGTGTAGTATACACACTTTATACTACATCCCTGACTGTACCTGTTACTTATAAACAACATCTCTGACTGTACCTGTGTCTTATAAACAACATCCCTGACTGTACCTGTGTCTTATAAACAACATCCCTGACTGTACCTGTGTCTTATAAACAACATCCCTGACTGTACCTGTGTCTTATAAACAACATCCCTGACTGTACCTGTGTCTTATAAACAACATCCCGGACTGTACCTGTGTCTTATAAACAACATCCCTTACTGTACCTGTGACTTATAAACAACATCTCTGACTGTACCTGTGTCTTATAAACAACATCCCTGACTGTACCTGTGTCTTATAAACAACATCCCTGACTGTACCTGTGTCTTATAAACAACATCCCTGACTGTACCTGTGTCTTATAAACAACATCCCTGACTGTACCTGTGTCTTATAAACAACATCTCTGACTGTACCTGTGTCTTATAAACAACATCCGTGACTGTACCTGTGTCTTATGAACAACATCCCTGACTGAACCTGTGACTTATAAACAACATCCCTGACTGTACCTGTGTCTTATAAACAACATTCCTGACTGTACCTGTGTCTTATAAACAACATCTTTGACTGTACCTGTGTAGTATACACACTTTATACTACATCCCTGACTGTACCTGTGACTTATAAACAACATCCCTGACTGTACCTGTGTAGCATACACACTTTATACTACATCCCTGACTGTACCTGTTACTTATAAACAACATCCCTGACTGTACCTGTGTAGTATACACACTTTATACTACATCTCTGACTGTACCTGTGTCTTATGAACAACATCCCTGACTGTACCTGTGACTTATAAACAACATCCCTGACTGTACCTGTGACTTATAAACAACATCCCTGACTTTTCCTGTGTCTTATAAACAACATCCTTGACTGTACCTGTGTAGTATACACACTTTATACTACATCCCTGACTGTACCTGTGACTTATAAACAACATCCCTGACTGTACCTGTGTCTTATAAACAACATCCTTGACTGTACCTGTGTAGTATACACACTTTATACTACATCCCTGACTGTACCTGTTACTTATAAACAACATCGCTGACTGTACCTGTGTATTATACACACTTTATACTACATCCCTGACTGTACCTGTGTCTTATGAACAACATCCCTGACTGTATTTTTGCCTTATAAACAACATCCCTGACTGTACCTGTGACTTATAAACAACATGCCTGACTGTACCTAGGTAGTATACACACTTTATACTACATCCCTGACTGTACCTGTGTCTTATTTATAAACACATCCCTGACTGTACCTGTGACTTATAAACAACATCCCTGACTGTTCCTGTGTCTTATAAACAATATCCTTGACTGTACCTGTGTAGTATACACACTTTATACATCCCTGACTGTACCTGTGACTTATAAACAACATCCCTGACTGTATCTGTGTCTTATAAACAACATCCTTGACTGTACCTGTGTAGTATACACACTTTATACTACATCCCTGACTGTACCTGTGCCTTATAAACAACATCCCTGATTGTACCTGTGTCTTATAAACAACATCCCTGACTGTACCTGTGTCTTATAAACAACATCCCTGACTGTACCTGTGTCTTATAAACAACATCCGTGACTGTATCTGTGTCTTATGAACAACATCCCTGACTGAACCTGTGACTTATAAACAACATCCCTGACTGTACCTGTGTCTTATAAACAACATTCCTGACTGTACCTGTGTCTTATAAACAACATCTCTGACTGTACCTGTGTAGTATACACACTTTATACTACATCCCTGACTGTACCTGTGACTTATAAACAACATCTCTGACTGTACCTGTAACAACATCCTTCTTCGACCATAATTGCATCGAAGAACAAAGTAAATTGTTTGAGAGTGTGTAGGTGGAAGCTGCAAGAATAATTAAACTTTTTATCTTATTAAGAACATTGTCATATGTTTTTGTATCAGTCTCTATCTTTCCTTTCTATTTTAAAAAGTGTTAACACACCGTATAACAAACGTGCAACGGTGGGTTGGGGTCAGGAATCCCGTCTTTCCATCTTTAGTGACCAAAATATACATAAGATTAATAAATTTATTGATTTTACTTTGTAGGACATTGCATAAAATTAGCTGAATTAAGTTGAAGCTTTTTTATATAAAACTATAAAGCCTAGGAGCTTCTTCGCTCCCACACTTGGTCTTGGTCTCCAACCATATACCGCCCCCTTTCGTGTTCAAGATTCCCATATCCACCACTGATATGTGCCCATGCATGCTTGCTAAGGCATATTCAACTGATTTAGACTGATATATAGATTTTTGTAATAGAATTCTGGCACTGGAATGGTTGAAAAAATTACTAATTCCAGTGAGGTAGCATCTTCTTTGAAAGAGGAGGCCAGCCAGAAAAAAAAATTTTACAAAAAAAACAGTCCTAATTTTTTTTCCAAGTATACTACATTACCCGTAGGGGACTATACTTCAAGGAAAAAGTGGGGACGGGGCTGTGCTTTCCATGAACATTACATTTTCTATGGTTTATACATGTATTCATATGGGAAAAGAGGGGGGCTGATATTATGTGCCTGAAATTCGTCCTAATCAATGAGGAGCCCCCCTTCTCTTACATAGGCAATTTAGCCACATATGATCCTCATATGCATTGCCTTTCATATGAGGATCATATGTGGCTCATATGAGAATCATATGTATATACAATCATATGAGAATCATATGTGGCTAATCATATGAGAATCATATGTTTGCACATATGTATATCATATGATCGTATTTACATATGATTCTCATATGAAAGGCCCTGCATATGAGAATCATATGTATATTTTGACAGTTGTCATATGAGAATCATATGAAACTGATCATATGAGAATCATATGAAACCATATTCACTAATTTGCCCTTGTTATACTCAGGTAAAAATCATATGAATATTTGGACAGTGATCATATGAGAATCATATGAAAGAGTGATCATTTGAGAATCATATGAAACAGTGTTCACTAATTTGCCTTTTCTTATATGCAAGTAAAATTGCAATTTCAATAATATATATCAATAGTAATTTAAATTTACATTAAGGTAGGATTCTTCTCTGGTTCCTGACTAGATGAAACATTCAAAGTATATTTGCTTATATGTCTTATATATTGAGGTGTAAGAAATTTAAAAGACAATATTTTTCTTTCCTCATCACAATTGTACAACTTTAAATAGAAATGGTAAACTGTGTTTGAAAACTAGCAGGCCGACTATATTTTTGGCGGAATGGTGGCGTATGAAAATATTTTCTTTTCTGCCTCTCAAAATTATAATAGAACAATGAATTTAGTTATTATTTTACACAATCAAAGACTTGGAGAAATTTTCAAATGTAAGTTAAATTAATAATGAGGAACTAAACTTTCAAAATATATCAAATAAATATGATTTTTCAAACAAACTAGAATTTTGTTAGCTTTTAAACGCTTCCTATCAAAGTGCAGATTTGAGCCAAAAATCCATTAAAAGTATTTTTTCTCTCTTAGTAAACGATCAAAACTTTTTGTTTTTATATCATTTTGTACATTTTTATTACTACTTTATCATACGTGAAAATAAGAAAAAGTTAAATATAGGAAGCATATAAAAAAACTAATATATCCTAAAAAATTAACAAAAACAGAGAAAATTCGGATTAGCCAATATCCAGTTAAGTTATATTATTTATGTAAATTTGGTAATATCATGCTATAGACCCGATATAGTAAAATGTTTTTATGCAAAAAGAACAATCTTTAAACTTTTGAAATAGAAGTAGTCACCACATGATTGGCAACAGTATTTTTTTATTCATAATGTCAAGGAAAAAGATAATGACCTTGACCTGACCTTGCCTCTAATATAAAACGGTCAAATTTAATTTCACTGATACTATCACTTACCGATATTGTCTTCTTGATTCTGTGAAAATTTCATTAATTTTTAAATATTAGAAATATGAGAAGAATCCTACCTTAATTCAAAAGAATTTGTTAGCAATTACTTATGTAAAGTTCTACTCTGTTCAACACCCCCCCCCCCCTTTCCCTTGAAAAAAAAGTTCACAATTTTTTTCTGTAATAATGCATTTCCCAGATAAAATTGATAAAGAATAAATTAATTTGCTTTTTATTTCAAATCTTTTGGGTTTGGTTTATTACAAGTAAAATCAAAATCATTCAGTATTTTTTTCCGGACCGGTTTTGACTTTTATCGGATGAAAGTGTACGTCATGTTTGACGTCACTGCTGCAGCAGAAGTGCTGGGTGTTGGAAAAAGTAACTTATCTCCTAACAGTTTTTTATAAAGACCTTTAATTCATATTGTTTAAATATCCTTTCATTACGGTTACAGGTTCGTATGAACTTATTTTTATAATACTCTCATCACTTGTATATAATTGTTAAATTAATGCATTTCGCAAACCTACATAATGTTAGTGATCTGTAAGTATATTTTGGATGAATTTGTTTCTCATTGGATGTAAACATTACAATATACATGTTAGGCTAAAGGCATCTTTTTGTTTTGACTTTTGTTACGTACTGATTTGAAAGTGAAAGTAGAAACCCTGTATAGCAGTTGGCGTTTTGTATGTTGAGATCGTTTATCAAGTCGATTCTTTCATCAACTTAATAAATTACAAATGTTTGTTTTTATGCCTATAGATGCATTTAACTTGAGTTCAGTGTCACAGTGCAGCTTTTTTATGAAGTCCACGAAGCCCAAAGCTGATAAGACCCCTAATGTAGATTTTCCAAAGGGTTTGGAAAAGTTTTGGAATTCCATGGAATTCCAATCATTTCTATACCAAACTCGAAAAGTGTGTCTGGAAGTTTATGGAATATTTTGGAAATTGAAAAAAAAATGGACTTAGACATTTTTTGGTTTGGAAAGTAGTGGAATTCTTTGGAAAAAATGATAAAATGAGAAACTTAGCCATTTTCTGCACTGGAAAACTGTGGAAAATTACTTAGAATTTTTTTAACTGTCGACTAATAGTACAATAACATCGATTTTCGAAGTCGGGCTCGATGAACAATTAATTTAAACAACACGCCGAAATTCAAAAATATCAAATGCCATGTTGATGTTGCACAGAAGGAAAGTTGGAAAGAGAGTGTCTAGAACAGGGGAATCATGATTAGCTTGGGATGGAAGAAGATGAAGACATTTTAAGACCCGGTAGGTACAATATTGTACAGTATTTTATGTGCCCTTGAATGAAGAACGCTTCTGCTACTGTTCATTAGTCTGGGCACCACACATAAAGATAAACTGCCCGATGGTGAAATCATTAGTGCACTATTTTAATTTTGTAATAATTATTTAATAACTCGAAACATATCGTTAAGATCATGGGTTTTAATCCGAATTTCTTCGTTTGGGATCGAACTGATGTAAAAAAATTTACCTTTACCTTCCTTTGTTCAAGATAACATTTACAGAGTATGATGTACAATGTGATTCATTATATATTTTTTAATGCATGGTCATGATCATTTTCAGCTTTTATTTTAATTATTTTATAGTTGCTGCATTGTGCCTGAGATCCCCAAAGCGCTGGCATTTGATAACTTGGTGGATGTAGATGCTTAGCCAATCAGTCACTAGGCTTGTGAACATGGTGAGAACTAGCTCAAATTATCATTCAAATCAAGTAAACTAACTTTGATTTTATTAATCCATGTCTATTAGTATTAGATTAGAAAAAAAAATATTGCAACTTTGCCAAGGAAACAAAATTTAAAGGTTTATATTCTTAACACGCTTAGATTCCTTATTCTAATAATTTAAAACATTATGAATTCTGACAGGTAATCTAAACATGCTAACTGCACAGGCATGCATAATTATTTTAGATCAAATAGCAATCATCTACTATGAAGTATACATGCATTTTACAGGAATCCGGATGCTCACAAGGAGAAGAGCTGTATGAAAAAAACCAAAAAGGTCAGATTTCTTAATTATTTTCTATTGTTTTGTATAGCTTTAGTTTATTATTAGCTCACCTGAGCCGAAGGCTCAACTGAGCTTTTCTGATCAAAATTTGTCCATCGTCTTTCGTTGTCGTTGTTGTTGTCGTTGTTGTAAACTTTTCACATTTTCATCTTCTTCTCAAGAACCACTGGGCCGATTTCAACCAAACTTGGCACAAAGTATCCTTGGGTAAAGGGGATTCAAGTTTGTTCAAATGAAGGGCCACGCCCTTTTCCAAAGGGAGATAATCATAAATTTGTTAAAAATTAATGGCATTTTTAAAAAATCATCTTCTCCAGAACCAATGGGCCAGGAAAAATGAAACTCATGTGGAACCATCCTCAGGTAATGAAGATTCAAGTTTGTTCAAATTATGACCCCCGGGGCAAGGGTGGGGCCAAAATGGTATTCCGACCCTAGTTTTACATAGGAATATATAGGAAAAATCTTTAAAAATCTTCTTCTCGTTTAGAACCACTGGGCCAGGAAAGATGAAACTCATGTGGAATCATCCTCAGGTAGTGTAGATTCAAGTTTGTTCAAATCATGACCCCCGGGGCAAGGGTGGGGCCAAAATGGCCGACCAGAGTTTTACATAGGAATATATAGGAAATATCTTTAAAAATCTTTCTCAAGAACCACTGGGCCAGGAAAGATGAAACTCATATGGAATCATTTTCAGGTAGTGTAGATTCAAGTTTGTTAAACAGTTTGTCATGACCCCCGTGGCTAGGGTGGGGGCCAAAATGGCCGACCCAAGTTTTTCATTAGGGATATATAGGGAAACCTTTTAAAATCTTCTTTTCAAATACTTCAAAGCTATGATTAGTGATATTTATATGGAATCATCCTCAGGTAGTGTAGATTCTAGTTTGTTCAAATGATGAACGCCTGGGGGGGGGGGGGGGAGTAGATTCAAGCCCGATGTGCTCAGGTGAGCGTTGTGGCCCCTGGGCCTCTTGTTTGTCATATGCTAGTATTTATATGGATATCAATAATGATGCATCTTAATGGTCATCTTTTCTTTCAGAAATTGTGCAAGGAAAGTTTGAAGTGTCTGTGGGTATTATCAACATCCAACTTTCTGAGCCTTCATACTGAAAGTGAATCTGTTCCTGACACCAGTTATCTGTCAACCCTCTAACATGACCATTTACTAATTTCGTGGGATATCAGTGAGGAAGTGATTCTCTTGCAAACACGTCAGAAGTTTTGGATCTTCATTAATCGGGATCTTTGGAACGTACATTGGGGGAAAATAGCATCTGTTGATTTTATGGGATCTTTGTATCAATATAGTCGTGTAGACTAGTACATATTTTTTGCATTAAATACATGTGTTTGTCACTCTAGTCATTATTCATTAACTTTGTACCAGTACATAAGCCACTGGCAGTTCATTGTAAATGTATACCCTGTTGAGGTTTCAATGGCCTCTTCAATTCCATGACCAATGTCATTTAATAAAACTAACTTCTTATTTTAGAAAATGTAGACTGGAGTTTATTAAATACATGTATATCATAACATGATTATCATTAATTTAACCAAGGTGATTCTCCAGTAATCATATTTTTCTCTGGATATTTTTGTAAATAACCTTAAGCTTTGATGTAAAAATACTTTCAGTGAGAATACATTTAAAAAATGTGCTTAGATTATACATCTGAGAGTATATGCAATATTTGTCTCAAAAAACACTGTAAAAGAAACAATGAATTTTTTTTATTTTGAAAATATAGAGTTGATCTATGAAAAATTTTGATGTTATTAGTTTTTTTGTAATTATGTGGCACTTATTGTTTCAGTTTTCATTGTACATGTATTTGGAATTTGGAATCCTGGAATTCCATGGATTTCCATGGAATCCTGGAATTCCATGGATTTCCATGGAATTCTTTAAATTTACAAATATCCTGGAATTCCACGGATTTCCTCCGCAAATTTCCATTGTGGCATTGTTCCGCTATTTTCCAGGCTAGATTCAAAATTCCAAATCATTCCGAAAAAAGTTCCATCCCAATACTCCGGAGAATTCCTTAGATTCTGCAGTGAGGGTGAAACTCCATGGAATTCCATGGAATATGCCTTGGAATTCCATGGAAGTTGCGGAAAATCTACATTAGGGTCTGGCGATTGATCCTGAAGCTGATTCTGACAGACGATTGCATCATCACAATATTAAAGGTAAAAATATTGCAATAAAAAATGAAAGTGTACATCTTTAATGACTCCTTTATGACAAAATATTTCTTGATAATTTCTTTTTGTTCCTTTATAATTCTACATTGTTTGCACGGCTTCATCAAAAATAAATTCAATAATATAGAAGTTTTATTCTACATTATGAAACAATTTTAATTGTAAATGCACTTTTAAAATATGGAAGGTATGAATAGAATTTTCTTGCTTTAAAAGCTATGAAACTATACAATTACTTCAGGGGGTAAATTGAATTTTTGAATCTCAGCAAAAAATTAATAATAACAGTGGCAACTTTCAAGGTACAAATACATGTGCATGTGCATGTGACTATGTGTTGAAAGTACATCAGATAGCTAATCCATTGAATATTTACATCTATGTATTCATTGACATTTATAATTTTTTTTCCAACACTAGAGAACCTAGTTTCAGGTGAATTGTAAGATATTTAGGACAATTGAGAACCTACAAACTTGTACTCTCTCTTTTTGTAGTTTAAGTTTTAGTTATGCTTAGAAAATATCTACTGTGTGAATATTTGTTTTACAGGTTCAATATACAGTCAGCCTCTCATCAGAAAAAATCCAAAGATCCAAGGCTTGCTTCAAAGTTAAGGTAACTACACACTGTTTAATAGACTTTGTAATATTCTTCCCAACAAAGTCTGGGATATCCTGGAATCACAAAGTCTGTTTTTTCTGCCTATTTGTGTCATAATCTTTTTTTGGCAATTTGAATTAATATATACTATTTGAACATTCCAAATTCAATTGTCAAAATAAAAAAAGTTGCTTTTTTATGATTTTAATATGAAGCATATCTTCCAAAAGTGTAATTGTCTTGCAAAATTCAATTCAATTGTTAAAATTAAAAAAAATGCTTTTTATAATTTCATTATGAAGCATATCTTCCAACAGTGTAATTGTCTTGCAAATTACATCATAGGATTCCACAAAACAACTTGTATAACATATAGAAATTAGTTTTATCTCATATCATATCTGTGTCGGTGAATTGGGAATACATTTGTTTGCTGATGATAAGTTACTTTAATATAACTTGTAGAATTGATTTTGTAATTTAAGAATCATTTTATTTTTATTTTTGAAATTTTTGTAGAGACCATTCTGTGCCACAAAGAAATTGTTTAGGAAGGGGAGAACTGGTGGATTTGCATTTTTGGTACAGTTCAAAGAGATTTTCAAAATGGTCAGATCAGAGGGAGGACAACTGAAAATAATGGAGATACAGAAGGAAAAAGAACAAGGAAATATATGAAATAATTATGAAATGGGAGGATGTACACAATTTTGTCTGAATTTGACCTGTAAAGATTTTCCATTCTTATTTGTATGCTGGAATATCAAATAACTTGATTTTTCATAAATTTAAATTAGAGAATACATGACAAATGTTATTGCTGATATTTCAATTTTCATGTCATATGGTATTTTTATACAAGTTCATGACCTAATAATGTTATTCATTTGTACAAGTATACACATTTAACTACTCAATCATTTTGCTGAAATCGTATAATTTGTACTCATTTTAGAATATGTTAAATACATGTATCGACAAACGCTACTGACTTGTTTGTATATTTTCTTGTTTAGAAAGTACACTGTGAAAAATAAGTTATTTCTCTTGATGAAAATAATTTTATCAAAAAAGTTGTGTAAGCATTATAAGATATTTTAAGATATGTAACCAATGAAGATATATCATTTTAATGTAATGAATTTTCATCTGAAGCAGAAATATCTGATTTTTAAATGTGTACAAGAATGTGAAAAATATTGAAAGAGAACACACATAAGTGTTTCATATGATTTACATATGATGCCCTTTTCATATGATTCTCATATGTAAATGGCTTGAAACACACATAAGTGTTTCATATAATTTACATATCATGCCCTTTTCATATGATTCTCATATGTAAATGGCTTGAAACACACTTAAATCATTCATATGTGAATCATATGTAGTTATTTTCATATGATCCACATATGTGGATCATATGTAAATCATATGATTTGCTTCATATGATTCACATATGATGCCCTTTTTCTATGATTCTCATATGAAACCAATCATATGAGAATCATATGATACTCATATGAGAATCATATGTGGTACAGTCAGGGATGTTGTTCATAAGACACAGGTACAGTCAGGGATGTAGTATAAAGTGTGTATACTACACAGGTACAGTCAGGGATGTTGTTTATAAGTCACAGGTACAGTCAGGGATGTAGTATAAAGTGTGTACTACAGGTACAGTCAGGGATGTTGTTTATAAGTGACAGGTACAGTCAGGGATGTTGTTTATAAGACACAGGTACAGTCAGAGATGTTGTTTATAAGGCACAGGTACAGTCAGGGATGTAGTATAAAGTGCGTATACTACACAGGTACAGTCAGGGATGTTGTTTATAAGTCACAGGTACAGTCAGGGATGTTGTTTATAAGACACAGGTACAGTCAGGGATGTTGTTTATAAGTCACAGGTACAGTCAGGGATGTTGTTTATAAGACACAGGTACAGTCAGGGATGTTGTTTATAAGACACAGGTACAGTCAGGGATGTTGTTTATAAGACACAGGTACAGTCACGGATGTAGTATAAAGTGTGTATACTACCTAGGTACAGTCAGGGATGTTGTTTATAAGTGACAGGTACAGTCAGGGATGTTGTTTATAAGGCACAGGTACAGTCACGGATGTAGTATAAAGTGTGTATACTACACAGGTACAGTCAGGGATGTTGTTTATAAGTCACAGGTACAGTCAGGGATGTTGTTTATAAGACACAGGTACAGTCAGGGATGTAGTATAAAGTGTGTATACTACACAGGTACAGTCAGGGATGTTGTTTATAAGACACAGGTACAGTCAGGGATGTTGTTTATAAGTCACAGGTACAGTCAGGGATGTAGTATATAGTGTGTATACTACACAGGTACAGTCAGGGATGTTGTTTATAAGTCACAGGTACAGTCAGGGATGTAGTATAAAGTGTGTATACTACACAGGTACAGTCAGGGATGTTGTTTATAAGTCACAGGTACAGTCAGGGATGTTGTTTATAAGACACAGGTACAGTCAGAGATGTTGTTTATAAGGCACAGGTACAGTCAGGGATGTAGTATAAAGTGTGTATACTACAGGGTACAGTCAGGGATGTTGTTTATAAGACACAGGTACAGTCAGGGATGTTGTTTATAAGACACAGGTACAGTCAGGGATGTTGTTTATAAGACACAGGTACAGTCAGGGATGTTGTTTATAAGACACAGGTACAGTCAGGGATGTAGTATAAAGTGTGTATACTACCTAGGTACAGTCAGGGATGTTGTTTATAAGTGACAGGTACAGTCAGGGATGTTGTTTATAAGGCACAGGTACAGTCAGGGATGTAGTATAAAGTGTGTATACTACACAGGTACAGTCAGGGATGTTGTTTATAGTGACAGGTACAGTCAGGGATGTTGTTTATAAGACACAGGTACAGTCAGGGATGTAGTATAAAGTGTGTATACTACACAGGTACAGTCAGGGATGATGTTTATAAGTCACAGGTACAGTCAGGGATGTAGTATAAAGTGTGTATACTACACAGGTACAGTCAGGGATGTTGTTTATAAGACACAGGTACAGTCAGGGATGTTGTTTATAAGACACAGGTACAGTCACGGATGTAGTATAAAGTGTGTATACTACACAGGTACAGTCAGGGATGTTGTTTATAAGACACAGGTACAGTCAGGGATGTTGTTTATAAGACACAGGTACAGTCAGGGATGTTGTTTATAAGACACAGGTACAGTCAGGGATGTTGTTTATAAGACACAGGTACAGTCAGGGATGTAGTATAAAGTGTGTATACTACCTTGGTACAGTCAGGGATGTTGTTTATAAGTGACAGGTACAGTCAGGGATGTTGTTTATAAGGCACAGGTACAGTCAGGGATGTAGTATAAAGTGTGTATACTACACAGGTACAGTCAGGGATGTTGTTTATAGTGACAGGTACAGTCAGGGATGTTGTTTATAAGACACAGGTACAGTCAGGGATGTAGTATAAAGTGTGTATACTACACAGGTACAGTCAGGGATGATGTTTATAAGTCACAGGTACAGTCAGGGATGTAGTATAAAGTGTGTATACTACACAGGTACAGTCAGGGATGTTGTTTATAAGACACAGGTACAGTCAGGGATGTTGTATATAAGACACAGGTACAGTCACGGATGTAGTATAAAGTGTGTATACTACACAGGTACAGTCAGGGATGTTGTTTATAAGACACAGGTACAGTCAGGGATGTAGTATAAAGTGTGTATACTACACAGGTACAGTCAGGGATGTTGTTTATAAGTCACAGGTACAGTCAGGGATGTAGTATAAAGTGTGTATACTACACAGGTACAGTCAGGGATGTTGTTTATAAGACACAGGTACAGTCAGGGATGTGGTATAAAGTGTGTTTACTACACAGGTACAGTCAGGGATGTTGTTTATAAGTCACAGGTACAGTCAGGGATGTTGTTTATAAGTGACAGGTACAGTCAGGGATGTTGTTTATAAGTGACAGGTACAGTCAGGGATGTTGTTTATAAGACACAGGTACAGTCAGGGATGTTGTTTATAAGACACAGGTACAGTCAGGGATGTTGTTTATAAGACACAGGTACAGTCAGGGATGTTGTTTTTAAGACACAGGTACAGTCAGGGATGTTGTTTATAAGACACAGGTACAGTCAGGGATGTTGTTTATAAGACACAGGTACAGTCAGGGATGTTGTTTATAAGACACAGGTACAGTCAGGGATGTTGTTTTTAAGACACAGGTACAGTCAGAGATGTTGTTTATAAGTCACAGGTACAGTCAGGGATGTTGTTTATAAGTCACAGGTACAGTCAGGGATGTTGTTTATAAGTCACAGGTACAGTCAGGGATGTTGTTTATAAGTCACAGGTACAGTCAGGGATGTTGTTTATAAGTCACAGGTACAGTCAGGGATGTTGTTTATAAGTCACAGGTACAGTCAGGGATGTTGCTTATAAGTCACAGGTTCAGTCAGGGATGTTGTTTATAAGGTACAGGTGCGATCAGGGATGTAAAATAATTTGTCTATACAAGACAGGTTGCCAGTCAGGCATGAACGAGAATTTAGAAATTGTAGAGTTGTCAGGACAGGTACAGTAGTGGAAGTTTCATCACAAGCAATATTAATTTAATAACGATTTCGAAAGTTATAAATATAATTATTTATATAGCACCGCATTTCCTTAAATATGAACAATGGTTTTTCTACGTACCATATGCCATGTATTTTCAATCACATCGCGGTTATATATCGTCCAGTCAGGATGTCAATCATTTGTGGTTCCATGCATATTATATATATAATTTTTTTCTCTTTTTAGAATTTTTTCTGATTTTCTTGTAACCTATTTAACAACTTGCTACCTGTGTTTAGTAAACTCTGTGTACTTAGTTAGCACATATAAATGAAGGTTTTTGACAGGATTTTTTTTTTTTCACTACATTAGACTTCCCGTGTGGCACTTGAAATGTTTGTTAATTATTAACACATTTAATTAATTAAAACGCATAGATCAGTAAATTCCATCCGCATATACATGATTCGGTTTATAAATGATTCATCATTCCAGCACTGAGAATAAAAGTAGGATAATCATGCCGCCAGCGCCACCACCATCACTCCTTAAAAAAATGATATACCCAGCTCATATTGATCTCTCATCATATATTTAAAAGCTTTAATTAATACATCTGTAAATTTTTGGATCCTTCCCTCAACACTGTTGACAGCGTTTGTCTAATACATGTATAAACATTAGCGTTTAATAGCGTTTTGATTGAATTCAATCTACATCTATACCGTAGAAAGTCCTCAGAAATTCTTCTCATATTACTAATAATAAGACACACTTGCTGTCATGGAAGTTAAACAAAGTATGTAATCTATCATTATTACTGTGAGCCAGGTGTTGTTAATCAATCGCGGGCATTCGCGGCTAGTTATCATGACGCTTTGGCGATCACAGCCCTCCACAACGTAGATTTAATTGAAACCAGAATTTTTTTTCTTTCTTCCATATTAACACATTGATTATTTTCATTCAAAAAGCATCCGTAATATTAACGAGATATAATTCAAATGTTGGTTAATCCGAAAATTTTTGCTCTGACTATTAGTGAACAGGTACAGTCGTGGATGTCCGGTACCAGCAGTGCCGAGTACAGTCGCGGATGTAGGCTGACAGACACTGATGACGCAAGATGTTCACAAGTACGAAAACCCATTGGTATACATGTAACTATTGCAGATGGAGAAAACAAAATGATGTGCGAAGGGGACGGGTACCTGTAAAGTGCGAAACGAAATAGAAACGAAACGAAACGAACTGAAACGAAATCTACCGAAACGAAACGAAATGAAATGAAATGAAAACAAAACCTACCGAAACGAGACAAAACTTTCAAATCAAGAATTATAATTATATATGAGTAACTGCATCTGGATTTTTTGTCTACTTCATATAAAATTTATATACGAGGGTTGATCCAAAAGTAATGTCACAACCTTGATAAAATTGCTACCAATCGACGTAAAACAACAAAATTATAAATAATGAAAGCGCTGTATTTATTTCTAATCAGACCTGAAAAATTCAAAGGAATATGATGTATACTTTCCAAAATATCGGATTATAAACAATGTGCGTTTATGGGAGTCGCCGCATCTAAATATAACGTCATATGACGGATACCGCCGTCATACTTTTAAGCATTTCCTAATCGTTTCATTAAACATATTTGAGATGTGCAAACACTTTCACCAATTTCAATCACTTTCTTTAAGAATTCTTGGTACCCATCATACATTCACTCTTTTCATGATTAAGCCCTCTGTCAAATTTTTTTGAACAGTAGCATAAGACAAACTTAAAAATTCACATGTCACTCTATCCGTCTGTCTTTTTTGACAACAGTCAAGGAGACACCATTGAATGTTTCCGTTCGACTTCCTATCTTTCGGTCTTCTTGTCCTCTGCTAGTCATTCAATGACCCTTCACCAGCCCAAAATTGCTGAAACCATCTATAAAGAAGTCTCTTATTTACATTTTTTTTCTGTGTGTCTGATTAATAAACGTACCTGTCGCCAGTGACTATTCCCACATTTTGAAGCAAAAATGCATTACAGCTAGTCAAGGCGTTTTTCTTCCCATTTCGACAATTCCTTTGTTCAATTCAACAGCGTAAAACAATAATGTTGATGATCACAAATACCAATGCCGTAATTTAATTTTCAATTAAAGATTAGAAAATGATGTGAATTATGTCTTTAAAAAAATGGTATATATTATGCGCTTTTTAGAATCTTTTGAATGTGTTTGTCTTTTTCATTCTAAGAAAAAATACACTTAAAAACGAGACGTTCATTTGTGACGCGGCGACACCCCATATGCTCCATGTTTTAAACATCAATGAAATAGACTCAAATAAACATTATTAAATGAAAATTTCAATGTTAATTAGATTTATATTTGTCATCTTTTGGTATCTAATATATGATGATATGACGCCAAATATAAAAAAAATATGGATACTGTGACATTACTTTTGGATCAACCCTCGTAGTTAAAGCACTTGCATGTATACACCGATATTTAAGGCTTCCGTCTTTGAAATTTGGAAAAAATTGTTTACAGACAGACAGACAAATACACAGACAGATGGACGACAGACACCTAACTATCGCATAAGCTCTTCTGTTCTCTGACCAGTATAGCTAAAAATGACATCATTCACTTTGAGAGACTTCTTTCTTGTTAATTAAATCGTTTTAGATGTCTTTGGTCGAGCTTCTTTATTGTAAACCACTTATTTATTTCTCGGAAATTTCCTCGATTCAAATTAAGACCGTATACGTTGATAGGATACACAAGCTTCTGGCTGGGGTAATAAGTGAACGATGAAACCAGAGACCTCGGAATGGAATACTCGAAAATCTCTAGTTTTATCCTATATTCAAGAAGGCTGGGGTCAACAAATTAACCACCAGATTTAACTTATTTTTTTTTTAAAAAATATGATATCTTAAGCTGTCAAAAATAATTTGACAGAGAAAAATTGCATACATTTTAGTTTTAAAATTTGATCATTTTTATATATCTTGATAGGGAACTTTTCTTCTAAAGGAGGTCATACTAGTCTGAAAATGGCCAAAACCCCCATATCCCCTTTAAAGACATTTGCAAAACAACAGTACAGTAACTATAGTTCGACCCTAAACGAGTCTTTACATTTAACACATTTTGATAAATATGATATATCATTATATCTATATGAATAAGGGCTGAAGATAATTATCAGACATAAAAATTAGAAATTCCTATACATATTGAAAATATACATGCATAGTATGCTCGCGCATATTTGCAGTTGGTAGCAGTTCATACATGCAAATTGTACATCAGTAGAGAAGGGAGCATAATTTATCGATGTTTAATTTTATATTAACAAGTGCTTGAACTATATATAATTTTCTATGAAGTAGAAAAATCCACATGCAGTTACACATATATAAATGTACCTTGATTTAAAAAAAAAAAATTTTGAAAATTAATGTTTCGTTTCGTTTCGTTTCGATAGGTTTCGTTTCGGTAGATTTCGTTTCGTTTCAGCAGATTTCGTTTCGTTTCGCACTTTACAGGTAACCCGAAGGTGACAGGTAATGTTTAACACTTCCTGATTAATATTCTATCATGAATATAAATATCTGATTTTAAAAGCTTTTTCCTTTGTATAGAGGTAAATAGCGTAAAAAAATCATTGCCACATGTATCTTGAGTAAAATTTAAAGTATAAATCCATATTTGATAAACAATTACGAAATATATACAGGAATCTAGTAAAACCTGCAAATAAGAATTATGCATATTTTCTTAAAAATATATATTTTATTTTTTTTATTTTCATATAAATGATCATTTGTACTTTTTTGACGATCCTTCAAAAACAAACAGCTGTATTATTTAGCAAAAGGATGCTTCATTGAGCATGCAATGCTCTTGCACGTTTGCAAATTTATTTTTAAATTATAGCACTGTTGTAACTTTTAAAGATTTGAGATATTTCAACCCCGCTTCTACCCAAGTTGTGGGCAGGCAGTTTATCGACGTTCCTATTTTTTATATTTGTATTTACATTAGGGGTATGTCATGTTTTATACACGTTTTCCATGATATCTCTAGGCATTTTGGTTCCCTATCTGTTGATTTTTGTAGATTTATATCTATATGTTATATCAAAAGGAGTCGTGACTGTGTTCAGCACCACGTATTTTATTACAATAGTTATATTTTTTTTATGAATGACCTTGTGATTTGTTTTTATCTTTCTGTCATTTACAAAATAAATGGTGTTTTTATGGTGAGTATGATATAAGAGATACTACATAGTTTGACACATCTATTTCATATTTGGATATTTAATTGGGAAAAGACGTTAATCTAACAACCAAGACGATGATCTAACAACCAAGACGATAATCTAACAACCAATCTTTGTGATACACGTGATAACTTTATCTTTTCAATCCTCAACTCCCCTTACTTATGCAGCATATTCTTCACCACTTGCATATGGAGTATAAATATCTCTGTTCGATACGCAAGAGCATTGCTCTACGTATGTACAATTCTACGAGGGTCATTCAAAAAATTCGTAGATAATTGTCCTATTTTTTTTATTTAACGTCATATTTAATCCAAAGAACAAGAGCCACGAAGCATAAAAATCCGTACCATCTTCAAAGTTGATAATTTTTTTTTATCAAATGATAGTCTAATATGTGTGGGTTTTAAAACATTTTTTTTTACAATATCTCTTCTGGGTTTTTTTTTTTCACAGATGTTGAAAATAAGCATTGTTTTCCGAATGAAATGCTAAGACGTCATGACGTTGACGTTTTTAACACTTTGACGTCATGACATTAAGATTGATTATAGGAGGTAACAAATTTAAATTTATGGAACCGTAATCCACCAAAAGAGGATTTAAAATTTTTAAAAATACAATTTTATATCATTTTTTTATGAAAGCAATATGTACCACGATCGTAGTTTACATACTCAGGCATCTCTTTAGAGCAAGGTTGTTTTCCGAGCTTGCCGGAAAGGCCCGAGAAGTTGTGGTTGTAATGGAGATCTGCAGATATAGGCGTGAAGCCTTTACCTTTAAATTTTTATTTAATTTAAATGATTACAGGAGACAAATATAACGGGAATTATATTCAATATACACTGTAAATGGCATGAAATAATCCTACTCGGACGTCTTGGGATCCTGGTACAGTGTAGACGAAACATAGGTGAAATCATATATATAACAAAAGTATTGAAAGGTGCTTTTAATATAGACCGTTGAAAAGATTGCATGTTTAGCTGAACAATTTAAGAATTCAACTATACATGTACTCGTAAAATTCTACATGATACAGAAACATGCTACTACAGCACTTGCATAGTACAAAACGGTTTTCTTTGTAGACAGTGCTTCATTTTATGCACAATTCATTCCCGTTCTGTTCGCAATATGAACAGTACGCTTTGGCGAACGGTATGTAAATGAAGTGGGCTGAGCTTGTACACTTTAGTAAATGTTTAGCTACTTAATAAACTAATCTATTTCTTAAATAATATATTTCAATATTATTAAAATGAAAGTATACATGTACAATGTAACTCAAAGCTTGAAAAGGTCCATATTTGAGCAAGATTTTTCCGTTGGCTATTTACCGAAAACCAAGGGAAATCAGTGTACGTGCATCAGTGAAAATGAATGCTGGACAACTCGACCTCAAGACAGGTCGCCCCTTATGCAGGACAACTCGCCCCCAATTTAGGACAACTCGCCCCCAGTTTAAGAAACCACCAAATATTAAATATATTTTACAGATATTTGATATGAAATTGTTTCTAGAAAGTTAAAATAAACAACTGAAAATAAATCTTCTCATTCTGTTGAAAACAAAACAGAAATACATTGCACCACTGCACCCAGTGTAAGACTCACATAATTAAGAACAACTGAAGGGATTGCTAACTTATTACTACAATCGGCTTAAAAAATGTTCTTTCCGAATTTTTTTCTAATATCTTTATTTGAGTGCGCATTAACCGACTTTGAACTCAAAGAGGGGTATATGTAATGAATGTAAGATAATTCATTGTCAGGAAAACATTTAACTGCTTGTTGAATGGCTTATAGCAGAATTTGACTTTTATGTAAATTGTATTATTGTAACATGAAAGACATCGACTACACATATATAGTTTCTAACCCCCATCCCCCACCCCGCAAGAAAAAAGATATCACGCAAGCAACTCAATTCATCACATCATAAAATAAAAAAAGACAGTTATTTTTTTAATAACACACACATTTTCTGAAATAAAATTCTTAAAACATCCATGAAATTTTACACGTGACCAAATCTATATCACGCCTCTCAAATTCCGTCAAATACACTGTAAGCGCGAAGACCACTGCACCCAATGTAAGACTCACATAATTAAGAACAACTGAAGGGATTGCTAACTTATTACTACAATCGGCTTAAAAAATGTTCTTTCCCAATTTTTTTTTAAATATCTTTATTTGAGTGCGCATTAACCGACTTTGAACTCAAAGAGGGGTATATGTAATGCATGTAAGATAATTGATTGTCAGGAAAACATTTAACTGCTTGTTGAATGGCTTATAGCAGAATTTGACTTTTATGCGAATTGTATTATTGTAACATGAAAGACATCGACTACACATATAAGACCGCGGAACATTAACTGGCAAAATTGGAAATATACAGCTTACGTCATATCTATCTGTTACAATCAAAACATTCAGTGATAGACAATAAAATGGGCGGGTACAATTCGACGCGGACGTTGGGAAAACATCGGATTGAAATTGCAGATAGAAATTCATTTTCAATCCACCTCAGCTACGCTAGAAGGCACATTATTACTGATTGACCCAGAAGACAAATAATTTCAATTTTGGTACAGTTTGAATTTCTTTTGTCCAGTGTTTTAAATGAATTAATATTTAAGGGACAAATATTTCATTTCTGTTTGGTAAATATATGTATATCTTTGTGTTGGTGGGGGGGGGGGGGGGGGGCTGAACGATTTTTAAATAAAGTTGTCCTACAATTTTCAGTGAGAATAAGTATAAAACTCATGCACTCGTATAATCCTAGAAATAAAATATATTGTCACGTTAAGCCATGACCTGACTCGACAATTTTTACCCCCCCCCCCCTTCTAGAATCAAATATCTCCTGAAAAATAATCTTTGTCTTCTAAGATCTTTCGCGTTCTTAAAATTATAAGCTAAAACTCATATTAATGTGAACTTCAAACAATATGTATTTGGGATTTGAAATTAGTTGATTTTTGGATCATACATTCACTCTTTGCTTTGAAAACAGCTCAGGTGGATTGAAAATGAATTTCGATCTGCAATTTCAATCCGATGTTTTCCCCACGTCTGCGTCGAATTGTACCCGCCCATTTCATTGTCTATCACTGAATGTTTTGATTGTAACAAATAGAAATGACGTAAGCTGTATACTTCCAAATTTGCCAGTTAATGTCCTGCGGTCTTATAGTTTCTAACCCCCATCCCCCACCCCGCAAGAAAAAAGATATCACGCAAGCAACTCAATTCATCACATCATAAAATAAAAAAAGACAGTTATTTCTTTAATAACACACACATTTTCTGAAATAAAATTCTTAATACATCCATGAAATTTTACACGTGACCAAATCTATATCACGCCTCTCAAATTCCGTCAAATACACTGTAAGCGCGAAGACCGCGAACAGGGTTGGGATGTGATAAAATTTTGACATGTATGATTTTTTCTTTAATTGCTAATTTGAAAATGTAACGAACAAAATTCAGAATATGTTCACTTTTGATAATTAAGTATGTACGTGTTTGAGTTTCTTTTTCTCATCAATCATCAATCCATTCAGAGGAAATTCATTTTATATAAATGATCTATGTAAAAAAAAAAAGGAAAAATAAAATTTTTAACAATATTTATGGGATATTCAATGCTATGAACAGTAAACAATCCGATATAAATTGAAGCTTATTTTTCTTCCCATTTTTCTTGATTTTAAAGAATATTCATATCCCCCCTTTTTTGCCCAACCCTATTTATTTAAAACGATAGCCCTGCTGCTACTATTGCAGTACAAAGTGTCTTCTCCTAAAGTAGGTAGAGAAATTGTCCTTTTTAAAGTCATCATATTATTTAGTTACGATTTAAACAATAAAATGCCTGTAAGTACGAGAATTAATGTCGCAGCTGTTGCAGAAAAAATATATACATGTAACTCGCGTAAACACTTATTAATTTCTTTACTAACAACAAAAGAAAGACGATTGTTTATATTTATATCTGTATAGCTGTATAGATAATCATTAGAAGTAGGATTAAAAGGATTAATTATTGTATTATTGATATGTACATGTTTCATTGATGGAACAGGCACTGATCAAGAAATCTGTATTATAAGTGATGTGCCTAGTGTTGTTCATGAGAGGATAAACTGCAATTCTTTTCTTAAGAAATAAAACTATATTTATTAGATGTTAATGTATTTAATTTAAAATTATTTTTCATCTTGAATCTCAAGTAAAAAAGGCGTTGTTTTTAAAAGAGAAAAAATGAACATACATAGCCCCTGACGGTTGCTCGCTTTTTCCACATGATCTAATTTACTGCGAGTATGGCTCTCGTGATTGTATTTATTCAAACAATATTAAAAATGCTTTATCTGGTGTAAGTATGCGGCGAATTAATTGATTAAATAAAAACATATATAATTATTACATGTACACTATAGATATCAAAATCATTCGTTTCAAGGTGGAGATAGTGATTTATTTTTATTACGCTAAGCGCAGAATATTAAAATATTGGTTAAAATTAAGAAAAAGTAATAATTGTATTTTGAGTGCATGTTATCAAGATATGGTAGAGAATAAAGATCCCTGGGTTATGAGTATAAAAAATGAAATGTACACTCTAGGTTTAGCTGACTTGTTTCATAGTAATCAAAAAGATAGCATTTTATTAGACATAACATACAATAGAATGTGTGACGTTTTTAAACAGAAGGCTATATCTGATATATGTAAGTCACCAAAATGTATGTTATATAAGCATTTAGTTGATTATTTTTGTTTACAAGGTTATTTAAAGAAACCCATCCATGTAAAATATAGAAAAGCAATTTCATGTCTCAGACTTTCAGCACATAATTTAAAGATTGAAACTGGAAGATACGAGAACTTAATAAGGAGTGATAGGAAATGTGTTCTGTGTAATTTAAATGATATTGAAGACGAATTTCATTTTTTATTCATTTGTCCAGTTTTTCACGATTTAAGAAACAAGTTCATCAAACATTACTACTCCCGAAGACCAAGTGTCTTCAAGTTAATACAATTATTCTGTAGTACAAATACGAAAGATGTAAATCAGTTAGGGAAATATATATATCATGCTAATAAATTACGAATGGAATGTTTAAATCAATTAGCTATATGATAAAATGTATGCATTACTAGTTGGTAAGTTTATAACATGTTATTGTACTATGTATGTAATTGATAAATACAATGTTGTACTTATGATGCTTATGGGATGTACGTCCCACGGAATAAAGAACTGAACTATTGGTACGGTACTGATTATTTTAACTAATTTAATTTCGATTGACACGTCTGATCTGTGTAGGCTTTCAATCTATGGGTTTCACGAGTTACCTCCCTTATATTGTCACCATGGCGACGAGAAGGGTTTTGTCGGAACCGGGATCGAGTTGGAAACACAAATTCACACAAAGGACACATTATATTTAAATATTTTATCATAATCGATGGAATGAATTAAGATCAGCTATGTCAAGCGAAATTCTGGGGTCAGAACCGAAGGTACAAAAAGGTCGACATTACTGCATACTGTAGACCTAATATTTTGTTTAGCATGTGGTTTTCGTTTTCTATATTCTTTTCTTTTTATATTATAACATAAAATCAAATACCTTAAATCAGATAATTGCATTTTGATACCCTTTTCTAATAAAAGCAAAACAACTCATCATCTTTGATATTCAAATGAGGTATTCCCGAAAATACGCATTGGTGATCAGTTTGAAATCAGCTGTTTCGCATGGAAGGAAAAGTTAAGTTTTCGATGTGGCCACACCCGACAAACAAAATAAAAATATGCCTTATGTATTAATTTTTATATCCTCTTTCTAATTACATAAATTTTATTTTGTTTGTAGGGTGTGGCCAGGGTCAAATTTTGAAATAAAGATGTAAAAAACGTTAAATTGTGCTAAAAATTAGCAAAGTGCACGTGATTAGACGTTTACTGTACAAATATGACGTCATCTAATACAGAATGTGACGTAAACCTTTTAAGTTCGATACTAGTAGATAATATTCATACCGCTTTTTTCTGGTTTACTTCAGTTAAACTTTCCTGAAAAGTATAGGCCGGTTATGCACCTTCGTGGCTTTACTTCTTTGTACACATATTTAAATAACATACTCGAATAATTTGAAATAAAAGGAATATATCTTCATATTTATAGAAATAATCAAAGATTTACAAGCAGAACAGCAAAAATGGGGTTACGGAGCAAAGCCAAAATTGAGCAATTTTCTAATTTTCCCTTTATCGTAGCCATACCTCTAATAAATGGAGCTGAATCGAAATAAAATCTACGTTTAAATTAAGTCTAGCTCTATTACTTATATGCTACCAGGTAATGAAATATATCGTTCGTTTCAAAAGGTATCAGTTTCTAAATACATATGGACGTGATTAGAAAAGGCAAAAGACCTTGACGTTGGAGGAAGTCACGGAGAGCGAGTATAAATAAAATTTTGCTTTGCATTCTAGAAATTTTTTTTTAAAAACTGCTGTTTAAACCAGAAAAATTATGAACAATAAGCCGTGTATTTGTATAAAAAAGACAATATACAATTTTTGAGTGGAAGCGAGTTTGAATCGGACGATGGATGGTCAGCAAAGAAAGAAGTTCTAGCTTAAGAAATCTTGTCAAAAGAGTAAAGAACGTCATTAAACGTGATATGTGCTTCACTGTTGCGGAAGTAATAGAGTTAGGCGGTAAAGAGTGTGAAAACAAATTTTGTTCAAGCTATTTGCACAGTCCTTACATGTAGCAAACTAGGTGTTAAGTGTTATTACTACGTTTTTATGAATGGAAAAGACGCTACAAACCATGTATAAAATTAAAAAGCAGAGTAAGTTTGCGATACTTTTTTACGTTTACCGTGCAATTAAAAAATTGGCTTACATGAGTTATATTTAATCAAATGCAATGAAACTTTACACTTTGACAAAATAAATGTTTATATTTTCGAAATCTTTACACTTTGACAAAATAAATGTTTATATTTACGAAAATTTTTAGACCATACAATTTACGATTGAATGAATGATTTGTTTTCCACACTTCAATGTAAATTTTTCACGTCTCTTCAACTATGTTTTGACAGACTTCATAAAAATTATCATGCAATGTAGAAAAGCAACACACTCCCTAGAAA